>NC_079211.1:110168271-110390309 GCF_029633865.1 Lampris incognitus
CTCACTGTTTTCCTTGTCTTTCTTTCTCTCTCTCTCTCTCTCTCTCTTTCTCTCTCTCTCTCTCTCTCTCTCTCTCTCTCTCTCTCTCTCTCTCTCTCTCTCTCTCTCTCTCTCTCTCTCTCTCTCTCTCTCTCTCTCTCTCTCTCTCTCTCTCTCTCTCTCTCTCTCGCTCTCTCTCCCTATTCCTAATTCCTAATGTGTTTTTACTTTCTGTCGTCTTCTGTTTTCTATCATTATTGGGGCTCCTCTCTCTCTCTCTCTCTCTCTCTCTCTCTCTCTCTTCTCTCTCTCTCTCTCTCTCTCTCTCTCTCTCTCTCTCTCTCTCTCTCTCTCTCTCTCTCTCTCTCTCTGTCCCTACTGCCCTCTCTCTGTCCCCCCTCTCTCTCTCCGTTTTCCCTCTATGCCTTTATTACTTTACTTGATTTGCTTCCAACCGTCATTGTCAAACTCTTTTCCACTTTCTCCTCTCTCTCTCTTTCTCTCTTGTTCGCTCTCTCTCTCACTGTTTTCCTCATCTACATAGTCTATTCTTCATGGATGAGTCGTTTTCAATGAGGTAACTATGAATTATCAGGGTTTGGAAAACACAGCTTTGAGAGGACTGAGCCCTCATAAGGGACAGCAGTGTTTGCTGTTGGGTTTTCGCTCTCGTCCAGTTAACATGGATTCTGCTAACATGTTGATAAGTTAATGCAGCTAAAAGGATTCAGTGCCGCAGAACAAGGATTATTGTTTCACGGTAAAAAGCTCATTAAGTGTTTGTTCCAAAAGCTTTCTCTGAGTCTTCCTCTAGTAATGTACATTTCATTTATCCAATTGGCACATTTTTGAAAGTGGGAGCAGAAAACAGTAGTCAGGCAAGAATTTTTGCATCTCATTTGTTAGTTATAATCATCAGGTGGCAACTTTACCGTTTGCTGACAGCAGATTTGGAGGGGGAAAGTTAAAAGCTACTCCAACACCCTCCTTGTTCTATCTGGGGGTGGCAGAATGATGATAATCAGGCGGTAGGGTGGTGCAGTGGTTAGTGCGGTCGCCTCACATAACGGTCCTGGGTTTGAGCCCCAGGGTTATCCAACTTTGGGGGTCGTCCTCTGTGTGGAGTTTGCATGTTCTCCCCGTGTCTGTGTGGGTTTCCTCCGGGTGCTCCGGTTTCCTCCCACAGTCCAAAGACATGTAGGTCAGGTGAATCGGCCATGCTAAATGTAACCCATATGAAATATAGGGCTACTAAAACCCGTCACTTAGAGATGTAGTTACAAATTGTTCCCAGCAGAGGGACGCTAGCAGCGCATTTTAAGGGTATGTGTGCTGCGTGCAGACACCATTTCCTTTCTGCTGGAGATCTTTTCCTGTTTTGCCATGGATTAAACATTTCCTGGTATGAAACCCCACAAAACAGGCTTAAAATCTTGAATATTTCCATGTTTAGACGCTAATAAGTTGTTCTTTTATCAGAATCCCAGCTGTGAATGCGAGGGAGGCAGTTTCCGTCAAGCCAGAAGTGTTTGAAACTCCGGTGAGTGAAGCACACGTTGTTTGCTAGTATAGTTACGCTAACGGCTAACGTTAAACGCTAGCCACTGTGAAGAAATACTACACTATACTTGGTGTTCATGTTCAGATACTTTTCATAAAAACCAATCGGGGTTATAAGAATGTTGTCTAATGTTTTCAATGTATTCTGATGCCTAATGTATCATTGTGTAAGGTAGTAATGTAAATCCGCCACAGGGCATTTGTGTGCTAAAAAGATAGCTAATCGCTAAGCTAGCGCTAATAGCTAAACTAGCACTAATCGCCAAGCTAGTTGTTAACTGATTAGCGGACAGCAGATAGCGTTATGAAGCATTAAAGGTGCATTTCGCATATTTTGTTTACATTAAAGCCATTCGATTTGAACATTTTAATGGTTTGTAGTACAACTACAGTGTAATTTAACTGATTATGGTTATTAAAAGGTACATGTTAGTAGTGGTAATTCAATTCATAGTCATGTTAAAGCGAACATTAAATGTTGTTAAAAAGAGTTAAAATGGTAAAAAGGTGGTTAAAAAGGGATAAATATTTCATTCATGCTAAAATTATAAAATTAACAATTGTTGTGACATTCATCTCATTGTAATCAAAGTATGTCCTTAATACGTTGTAAGATGTTCTAAATTAAGAAGAGAAGCTAATGAGGTCTCATGTTAGAACAAGAATAGAGAACAGAATAATTTATTAGAACTCTGCACTGTGTGTGAAGGTTGGATGAGGTCTCATGTTAGAGCGAGAACAGAATAACTTATTAGAACTCTGCACTATGTGTGTAGGTTGGTTTTTGAACTACCAGATAGAGTCTGGATGATTCTGTGATGGCGAGCCCAGCCCAATGAGACTGGACGGCCGTGTAAGTGGTGTTGCCTACCATGGGATCTGTCCACAGAAGAAGTCGGACTAGCTCGATTCGCTCATTCAAGACCCCAGATAAGAACACATACACACTATTAACTTTACCCGAGTAGAAGTAATCATAGTAGTAGTATATCCAAGACACTCAAGGACAAAGAAACTGAACTCTTTGGATCAACATACACATAGGGACAAGGAACTGAACTCATTGCTCTCCAACCTTTAACATTAAGGAGCATAAGTTGGAACTTCAGCTTGGAAGAGACTTGTTTTTTATTTTGTTTCCTCTCTTTTAATTGTTACATTAAAGAGCTCTATTTTGTTTTACGGTTTTATATACAAATGACAGTGCTGTTTGTATGTATTATTATAGTGAGGCCATAAAACTGCCAAATGTTCAACTTCACACCAACTCATCTCGAGGGTTAAGTCATACCACTCCCCAATCCTTGTACCTAGGTAGACGTTAGTGTCCCTTTTCTTCCATTAGTTAGGACTAGGGTTGGGTATCGAAAATGGTGCCCATATGGCACCGATCGAAATATCTCGGTCCTACAGAGTATCAAACTCTTTGGAAAAAAATGGTGCCAAATTTCGATACTTTACGGTAGATGACGTGAACGCTATCGCAGCCAGCCAATCACTGCCGGCGTTGTACACAGACTGACAAATCAGCATGAAGCTATTTGGTATGCGTGTGCGTCTCGTGAGTGACTGGTTGGAGCTGAAAACTCGTGGGCAAGATGCGTTCCAAAGCATGGCTACACTTTGTAAAAATAAACAGCAAACCTGACACAGTAAAGTGCAACCGCTGCAAAGCGATCATCAAATGCAAGTCTGGGAGTACGTCGAATATGATGAAACATCTGATCACGCATGGGATAAATTTACAAGTGGACAACTGCTCTGTGTTTGATAACGTTAATGTCCGTGCTGCTGCCAACGTTAACGTTAGCTCTGGTACAACTGCCACTGGGTCTTCTGGTGCCACTGCTAGCAATGATGAAACAGGTAAGGACGGTTCTGTCAAGTGTTTCTGGTTCTAACGTTAGCAGTATGTCTGAGGTAAAAAAGAAATGAAGCTAGTCTAACGTCATAGAACGTTAGGTTAGCTACGCTAGGTTATAAAAATGAAGCTAACGTAGCTAGCACAAGCTAACTTTAGTTAACAGCAGTCTGAGTTAAAAAAAAAAGAGATAACGTTAGCTCTGCATTTTCCTGACTTTATCTCCTATTCAATTCATCCCTACTCCAAGCCTGCAGTAGTGTAGATCGCCAAGTCAAGTCTCTGTGACTCCATTCTCTTTGGCTAGTACCAATGCTAAGATGAGGAAAGAAAAGAGAGGGGAATGTCACCGGGCTGGAACCCGCTTCATAATTATTATTTTTTTAAATGTATTTCTGATTTTTCCCTTTTTCTCCCAATTTAGTGGCCAATCGATCCCTATTTTAATTCAAACACCCACCCTTGTACTGCATGCATTCGCCAACTGCATCTCTCCGGCCGGCAGTCTCGAAGGAGACGCCTCCAGGCCGAACCACTGCTTTTTCCCACATACACACACACACAGACGCATTCATGTGACGAACACAAGCCGACTCTGCCCCCCTCCCGAAGACAGCGTTGCCAATTATCGCTGCTTCATTGAGTCCGGCCATAGTCGGATCTGACGAGACCGAGGCGCGAACCCCGGTCCCCAGTGGGCAACTGCATCGACACAAAGCCGATGCTTAGACCGCTACACCACCGCGGACTAACCCGCTTCGTAGTTAAGGGGTTGCAGCCCTTCAATACAGTTGAATCTCCATCTTTTAGGTAAGTTACATTTGCAGTGATCTACTAGGAAAAGTAACAGTAAATACATGAACTCTTTTGAGGACGAAGACAGGGCCCTAACCATCAGCGGAAATGTGGAGGGTGTCAGCATAAACGTGCAGACTGAAGCAGAGAGGGCAAGAAAGGAGTTGGAGCTGTATAGAAGCCTACCTAATGTGTTGACCTTAACAAATCCGGTAATCTGGTGGTTTGAGAGAAAGGAGACTTTACCAGTCTTGTTTGGTCTAAGTGCTAGGTATTTGTGTCCCCAAGCATCCTGCACTGCGGTTGAGCGAACATTCTCAACAGCTGGGGACACAATTAGTGTAGAAAAGGCCCGTCTCCTGCCAGAAAGAGCAGATATGCTTATCTTCCTGCATAAGAATGCCAAATGAGAATGAGAAAACATACATTAAAGATGTCAGCCTGCACGTTGACCTCATTGTCATGGTATCCTTTCTATCTCAAAGTGCGAGAGTACAGAACCAAATAACACAATGTGTCAATGAATTATGGTGCTCGCTGTATAGAAAAGTAGTTTGCTGATAATCCTATAAGGTTTTCATAATATATAGTATCGAAAAAAGTATCGTTTAGGCATTGTATTGAATTTGAGGTATTGCTTTTGGTATCTGTATCGAAAATTTTCGGACCATACCCAACCCTAGTTAGGACTAGAGGGGTGATATAAAATTGTCTCTTGGTGTGTGTGTGTGTGGGGGGGGGGGGGGCGCCTGTGATGGCCTGGCGGCTTGTCTAGGGTGTGTCTCCCTTCCTGCCGCCCAGTGACTGCTGGGATAGGCTCCAGCATCCCGTGACCCCAGTTGGGATAAGTGGCTTGGATAATGGATGGATGGATGATAGTCATTTGGTCTGTCGTTGTTGACTCCACCTACTTTATCAGTACATTTTTCATTTGGAAATGGAGCAAGAATGATTGATGACAAGCCTCGTCATTAAATCAGACTCCTCATTGAATCAGGGCATAACATGGCAAAGCTGTAGGCACTGCAATATGAGATACACTACTACTACTACTTTCGGCTGCTCCCGTTAGGGGTCGCCACAGCGGATCATCCGTTTCCATTTCTTCCTGTCTTCTGCGTCTTCCTCTGTCACACCAGCCACCTGCATGTCTTCCCTCACCACATCCATAAACCTCCTCTTTTGCCTTCCTCTTCTCCTCTTCCCTGGCAGCTCCATATTCAGCATCCTTCTCCCAATATACTCAGCATCTCTCCTCCACACATGTCCAAGCCATCTCAATCTTGCCTGCTTTGTCTCCAAACCGTCCAACCTGAGCGGTCCCTCTAATATAATCGTTCCTAATCCTGTCCTTCTTCGTTACTCCCAGTGAAAATCTTAGCATCTTCAACTCTGCCACCTCCAGCTCCGCCTCCTGTCTTTTCGTCAGTGCCACTGTCTCCAAACCATATAACATAGCTGGTCTCACAACCATCTTGTTTACTTTCCCTTTAACTCTTGCTGATACCCTTCTGTCACAAATCACTCCTGACACACTTCTCCACCCACTCCACCCTGCCTGCACTCTCTTTTTCACCTCTCTACTGCACTCCCTGTTACTTTGGACAGTTGACCCCAAGTATTTAAACTCAAATGCCTTTGTCACCTCCACTCCTTGCATCCTGACCATTCCACTGTCCTCTCTCTCATTCACGCATAGGTATTCCGTCTTGCTCCTACTGACTTTCATTCCTCTTCTCTCCAGTGCATACCTCCACCTCTCCAGGCTCTCCTCAACCTGCACCCTACTCTCGCTACAGATCACAATGTCATCCGCGAGCATCATCGTCCATGGAGACTCCTGCCTGATCTTGTCCGTCAACCTGTCCGTCACCATTGCAAACAAGAAAGGGCTAAGAGCCGATCCTTGATGTAATCCCACCTCCACCTTGAACCCATCTGTCATTCCAACCGCACACCTCACCATCGTCACACTTCCCTCATACGTATCCTGCACCACTCCTACATACTTCTCTGCAACTCCTGACTTCCTCATACAATACCACACCTCCTCTCTCGGCACTCTGTCATAAGCTTTCTCTAAATCTACAAAGACACAATGCAACTCTTTCTGGCCTTCTCTGTACTTCTCAATCAACATTCTCGAAGCAAACATCGCATCTGTGGTGCTCTTTCGTGGCATGAAACCATACTGCTACTCGCTGATCATCACCTCTCCTCTTAACCTAGCTTCTATTACTCTTTCCCAAATCTTCATGCTGTGGCTGATCAACTTTATACCTCTGTAGTTGTTACAGTTCTGCACATCGCCCTTTTCTTGAAAATCGGTACCAGTATGCTTCTTCTCCACTCCTCAGGCATCCTCTCACTTTCCAGGATTGTGTTAAACAATCTAGTTAAAAACTCCACTGCCATCTCTCCTAAACATCTCCATGCCTCCACAGGTATGTTATCAGGACCAACTGTCTTTCCACTCTTCATCCTCTTCATAGCTGCCCTCACTTCCTCCTTGCTAATCCGCTGAACTTCCTGATTCACTATCCCTACATCATCCAACCTTCTCTCTCTCTCATTTTCTTCATTCATCAGCCCCTCAAAGTATTCCTTCCACCTTCTTAGCACACTCTCCTCGCTTGTCAGCACATTTCCATCTCTCTCCTTGATCGCCCTAACTTGCTGCACATCCTTTGCAGCTTGGTCCCTCTGTCTAGCCAATCGGTACAAGTCCTTTTCTCCTTCCTTAGTGTCTAATCTGTCATACAACTCACCATACGCCTTTTCCTTTGCCTTTGCCACCTCTCTCATTGCTTTACGCTGCATCTCCTTGTACTCCTGTCTACTTTCTTCATCTCTCTGACTATCCCACTTCTTCTTTGCCAACCTTTTCCTCTGTATACTTTGCTGTACTTCCTCATTCCACCACCAAGTCTCCTTGTCTTCCTTCCTCTGTCCTGATGATACACCAAGTACCTTCCTAGCTGTCTCCCTCACTACTTTTGCAGTGGTTTTCCAGCCATCTGGCAACTCTTCACTACCACCCAGTGCCTGTCTTAACTCCTGCCTGAACTCCACACAACAGTCTTCCTTCTTCAACTTCCACCATTTGTTCTTCGGCTGTGTCTTCACTCGCTTCCTCTTCTTGGTCTCCAAAGTCATCCTACAGACCACCATCCGATGCTGCCTAGCTACGTTCTCCCCTGTCACCACCTTGCAGTCTCCAATCCCTTTTAGATGGCGCCTTCTACATAAGATATAGTCCACCTGTGTGCACTTTCCTCCACTCTTGTACGCCACCCTGTGTTCCTTCCTCTTCTTGAAATATGTATTCACCACAACCATTTCCATCCTTTTCGCAAAATCGACCACCATCTGTCCTTCCACATTTCTCTTCTTGACTCCATACCTTCCCATCACCTCCTCATCACCTCTGTTCCTTTCACCAACATGTCCATTGAAGTCCGCTCCAATCACCACTCTCTCCTCCTTGGGTACCCTCTCCACCATGTCGTCCAACTCACTCCAGAATTCTTCTTTTTCATCCATCTCACACCCAACTTGCGGGGCATATGCGCTGATAACATTCAGCAATAAACCTTCAATTTCCAGCTTCATACTCATCACTCTGTCTGACACTCTCTTCACCTCCAGCACGCTCTTGACATACTCTTCCTTCAGAATTACCCTTACCCCATTACTCCTCCCATTCACACCATGGTAGAAGAGTTTGAACCCACCTCCGATACTCCTGGCCTTACTCCCCTTCCACCTGGTCTCTTGCACACACAGTATGCCTACCTTTCTTCTTTCCATCATGTCAGCCAGCTCTCTCCCTTTACCAGTCATAGTGCCAACATTCAAAGTTCCAACTCTCACCTCCACATGCCTACCCTTCCTCCTCTCTAGCTGCCTCTGGACATGCTTTCCCCCTCTCCTTCTCCTTCGCCCAACAGTAGCATAGTTTCCACCGACACCCTGCTGGTTAACAGTACCGGTGGCGGTCGTTGGTAACCCGGGCCTCGACCGATCCGGTTAGTCCATGGGCCAGACGATATTTCGGTACACTCAAGGTGGCAAAACTTACTTATAATTTTTGAAAGGATCCATGTCTGTAGATGATATTTTGGTATGATAACCATTCCTGAGTGGCAGCTGTATCACAGTTATCAGCTCATGAAGTTAACCACCCGCTAAACTAAATTGCATTTTAGACGCTGGTGCATATCCTGGTTTAGCCTCATGGTCAGGACATTTTTCAATGTTCTATAATATTGTCTTTGGTATCATTTTAAAGGGGACCTTCTTAGCTTTCATTCAAGCCCTGTTGTGGATATTTCTCACAAATATAGAGGTCACTTGAGCTCTTCAACCCGTCAATAACACACATCTTTCTGCAATTTTCGCCTAAACTATATACTTTCTTTTAGCCCTGTGGCATCTAGGAATATCAGGGACACAAAACACAAACACTGGAATACTCACAGGACTGTAAAGATTCAGGAAATGTATAATATACCCATACTATTTCATTGTGTGAGGTGATTGTGAGCCTTAAATGAGAACTAGACCAAAGCCAGTTAGGTCACAAACTGGTCTCTATACATTTGTTTAAATACACAATCAAAATACATGATAAAAAGGAATACCATAGTGAGGTAATGAACTATTTTAATATTTTAAACAACATTGACATTTACATATACTTAGTCAATGATACATGTAATCCCATATCATTAGTGGGTATATGTAATGGTAATGGGTAGGGTAATGGGTATATGTGAATATGGTTACATTATTGTTATCAAGCTCTGGGTAACCAAGTCCAGAATCAACATCCTGTGCATCAATAGACTACTACCACAGTAATACCATCAGAATCATCACACTGTCATTCATCAAACTGCTCGTTTCTCTCATCATCTGACTCCCCAAGTTCAAAGTCCAGTTCTGGACCATCCTGCTGTTTTTGGTTACTGCAGGTCTGTAACCTGCACATGTCTGTGCATGGAAGTCCATTTGACAGGCACATGCAGCTTGGCATTTTGCATGAATGCACACACTTGCATGTTAGCATTTCCAAGACCACATCTGGTGCAGGTGGGGAGCGCATCCAGTAAATGGCCAGCTTGCCTTCATCGTCTGTCCATCCATACTCAGTAGGGCTTGTTACCACAGGGTTAGCCTGCAGACAGCACTTCCATATTGCTGCCTGATAGTTGGCTCGTTGAACATGCATAAAGAGACCGTCTCTACATGGTGGCAGCTGGCTGGACTCAACCTCTCCCCTTTTGGTGCAGAAGAGCTGGTAACGCAGTTTGTTCACCTCAGCAGTGCTGCTATTAGCAACATACATCCGACAGGTGAACTGCTCAATTTTCTGGAACAGCTCATCACTCACATTCCATGTCTGTCCCAGTTGACTAAAAGTCTCTTGGCAGGAAGTGTGCTTTCTCACTATCTTCAGGGCATTCAGCTTCCCTCGACCAGCGAATGCACTGACAGTGTCGCAGCCTGTGAAAGCATGTAAGCCAATTAGGCTGTCACAGATGCTGTCTCCAAGTGAACTTGCCAGTTTGGTGATGTCGACAAACCGTGTGCGGTTCTGAGTCCCACACTTCTGGTAGATGGGACAGGTGATGTCCTTCTGGAAGCCAAGACAAAGCACCATGACATCAGTGTCCTCAGCTGTGATGATGACTGACTTTGAGCCCGCATTTGCTGCATGCAATGCATGCAGGAGCAGACGGGTGTCAGCTTCTTCATGTGTGGAGTGCAGTTCTGCTGCTTCCTCACACCCATCTTCTGTCAACTTGTAGCAGGTTTCCTCACAGGTCATGTACAACACCTTGCCATGCAGCATAACTCTGTATCGTGGGAGTTTCCACTCTTCCACCAGAAACTTGATGAGACTGGTCTTGTTGGAGGAACTGCACAGAAATTTTCTCCACTGCTGGACGGGGTGTCCCCCTGCAAGATTCTTGTACTGGAGAGTGATGTCTCCACCCCGGTTCAGTCGTTCAGCATCTTTGATCGAAGTCTGGTGATAGACATCAAAAACAACATCAATCCTCCCACTCTGTGCCCCCTCATGGAGGACCTGGGTCAAGGCTGACTCTGCCACCTGTGCAAAGGTTTTGTTGTTGCCATTCATTTTTTGGACCAGGCCCATCCCATCAATGATGGAAGTAGATGGGATTGGGATGTCTTCTGCAGGAGATACATTCTTTTCAAGCTCTCTGGCAAGTGCAGCCTTGTTTGTTTTTCGTAAGGACCCATCATTATTTGCCAGTGCCCATGGTAGTGGGCCCAATGGGTAGGCAAGGACATCCTTCAGATTCACCTTCCTGCTTTCAGCCACCAGGATCATGTGACTGAAAAGGTTTCTATCTGCCTTCAGAACCACATCCTGTGCTTTCTTTCCATGAGCTTGTTTTGTGCTGACATTGGAGAATGTTTTCAGACTTTGCTTGGTCATCTTGTCGTGGAATTTCACAGGTGGTGGGTCTGCATCTAACCTTGTTTGCTGGAATGCTTGGTAGGCCTCTTCTCCTTTCTCAAGAGCTCTCAAGAGATCTATGGTCACATCAGGTGGAGCCATGTTGCCAGTGGAGAGGCTAACCAAATCAATCTCATCAGGGGACATAGGATTGAGCCAGTTATTCTCCATAAGGTCCATGAGAGACTGGACATCTGCTTCATCTCTCTTGATCCTTGGACTCTGTAGATCTGGATGAGACCATTTGCACCTGCCTTGACCTGTCAGGTCTCTCAGCTGTCTGAGGTACATGCTTCTATACTCAGCTGTGAGATAATATTTGGTCACAGCTCCTGGCTTCAAGCTGAATCCCTTTGTCCCTCCAGCTGTTTGGGTGTCTTTGTTCACCGTTTCTTCTATAGCTTGGTCAACAGGGATTCGGCCAAAGGGATTGGTGGAGCCCAGTTGGACTGAGAAGCCTCCTTCCATGAATTCTGTGTACACATCTGGGTGTGTGATGGGCAGCTTAGACATCTGGGCGTAGTAGTAGGGGAGGTAGCGTGCATAATTCATCCTGTCATAAGCAAAGCACCATGGGATCATTGCTCGAATGCTAGCCAAGTGTAGCATCCAGTCTCCCTCTCTGGACGCTCGGATGAGCCCCAACAAGATTTCAACCATGTCCAAATAGGATATCCAGAAGTTCGAGAGGCTGCCGTTTCCACCTCTAAGGAACTCACGGTAGACTTCAAATAGATCCATGATGCGTGTACAAGAGCTGTTCTCGAGGACCTCCTTCAAAGCATGCTGTGAGACTTCTTACCCAAGGCTGTCAATGGTCTTCAGTGTCTCATTCAGGTGAACCATGTCATTCCTGTGAGTTTCTTCCAACCAGGACAGGAAACCATTCAAGGTCAGTCGCATGAGAGCCTCATACAGGAGCTTGTGTAGTCGCACTGCCCTGTTGTACTTGCGGCCATCCATAACACCAGCAATTGAGCCTTCTGCAATCATGCCAGACTCAATGCAGAGGTCTTTGAGTCCAGCATCTTGGAAACGCTTTCCTATTATTGCCAGCAGTGTGCAGATGGTGTGGAATACCCCAAGCCTAACGATGATATCATGGAACTTGTCATGGTGTTTCCATGTGATCTCGACAGCCTTCGCATACAGGGCTTGGTCAAAGACAAAGACAATCTTCCTCAGGCCTAAGCACTGCATGATGCTCAGTGACTGGTTAAGCACCTCGTTGACAGTAGACATTTGTGTCGCTGGAGCATTGATGGTAGGCAGATAGCCTATATTGTCGGGGATGACCGTCATCTCTCCTCGAGTCAGGATGTTGAAGCCTGTCCAGCTGCTGACTGACTGTTCTTCTTGTTGTGACATGCGTGCTAGGACCCAAAGAAGGTTTTTCTCTCTGGCAAGCTTAGTATTGGCTGCAGTATCGGCATCTGACTTTTTGCTTTGTGGTGGCCCTACCCGTTGTCCAGCATTGTAAGTTGGTAACATTGGTGGGGGTCCATCAATGCTTCTCTTCTTTGTTTTGGGAACAGTGGGCATGGGTTGGACAGGAAGTGGGTTGACTGGCTTTGCTTGCACAGCAATCCCATTGACTCTGTGAGATGTTCTCTCACCACTGACAGTTACTTCAAGACGGTCGATATTGTCCCAGGCTAAAGTTGTGAATATGCCAGGATGGATGTTAGCTGGAAGGGCAATGCCACTCCCTGATGATGAGAGTTTCTGGAGACACAGGGCAGTGTTGATCTCTTCCATCTGTGAATAGGACACACTGTGACCAAGTCGGTTGAGGATGTTTATCAACTCTACATTTCCTGTCAACGATTTGACACTGAATGGCAGAACAATGTGCTTGGAAGGCTTGGTATTTCCACATGTCACTGCATATACTATGTCATGGCCAAATGACTGCAGAAGGCACTGCACTCTCTGGGATGCATGATCAGGATCATTTGAGCCTGTGAGTAGAGAGTACAGGAAGATAATGAGCGACTCTGGAATGGTAGGACATTCTGCTTCTGGTTTGACTTCAGGCGGCCAGGTTTGAGGAACATCTTGACTTTTAATGTCTGCTCTCAATTTGATGGCTGCTTTGGCTATAACATCTTGTGCACTGACACTTTTCAGGGTCTGTAGCTCCCTTTTGAGAGACTGATTTTCTTTGGCAAGTTCCCTCATGGACAAGTTATCGGGATAGAGGAGGAATTTTCCTTTCTCATCAGGAAATATCTGCAAGGCTCCAGCAAACTCACTCTCCAGGTTTCGCCTTATGTGCTTCTTGGTTGATTCCTTGACTTGGGCAATGCCTTGGGAGTTCATTGAAGCTACCAGTCTAGAAGAGAGATCAGTCATTGTCATCACTTGAGGATTGCCAAAAAGCTCCATCCTGATGAAGAGGAACAGCTCATTGTATTCCTTATTCACAGCAGCTTCATACTGGGCTGCAGCATCATCATCTTCATTGCTGGCAACCTCTCCTTTGGAAACCTCTTCTTTGGTGTAAAGTCTATAGCATGACCTGTGGTAGTGCCCTTCAGCTGCTACAAGGTCTCTACTCACAATGGCAAGGATTCTGCTGTCCCTTTTCTTTGTGGCTGCACTCCTGATCTTTGCATCAGCTCGCAGTTCTCGACACTGCACCAGTACGTCTCTCGTATTCTGTCTCTTGGAATATTTGCTGTTTTTCTGACAAAATATGCACTCTGCATCATAAGTCCTAGATGTACTTGGAGCATGTCGAGCTACTCTCTTAGATTGTTTCTCTTCAGCAGAGACACAACTTTTCTTTTCTTTTGCAAGGAGGCCATCAAGAATTTGCTTCATAGTGAAGATACTGCGACACTTTCTGTGGTAGTACATTGCTGGAATCTGTCCCTCAGGAATGTCTTTTGCCAGTTTCAAAACTGGTGCATGATTTCGTATCTGAGCTGCCCTGAGCAGAGTTCTCCATGAGTCGACACTTTGTAGTGAAACCAGCTTATCTGTATCATCAGAACAGTGGATAATGCACTCCACCCGTGGGCGCTTTGGTATTGGGTAAAAACTTGCTTGTTCACCAGTGGCCATATTCAGTCAGTTTTCACCTGCCACATACAAACAAATACATGTAACTTAGGTGTATGAACACTACTAAAACTTAGTTTACTTTGCTTCACCAGCGTCATATTACCATTATTTATCTTACATAGCCACAAATAGATACATTACCTAGTTGCTATGCAACAGCTGTATTTTGTCCACATGAGGCCGCTAAAATCAACACAAGATGAAAGTTCCTCGTAGCCACTTTAACTAATCATATTAACATATACATTAAAAGAACATGCTAACATTATGGGAAATTAGCTTACAATCTTCTCCAGAGTGAGACAAGAAGATAGATACCAGTTTCCTCTATATGTGTTTAGTAGAAAGCTATCTGGCTGCACGTTAGCCTAGCTTAGCACAATGAATGGAAGTACACAGTACTGGTTATCCTTGGTTGTTGGCCAACTAAGAACTGTCCCAGAGTTTAAGCTAGGCTAATCAGTACCAGGGGTGTTGAAATGCTATATTTGTAAAAATCTGGGCAAATACACAATCGTGAGAGGCACAGAAACAGGTTTCCTGAAAGAAAAATGAAATAGCTGCTCATTTGGAAAGGTTATCATGTATTATTTTACTTCTGTTAGTGTACCAAATAAAATGGCACCAGTGAAGTTGTGTCACCTTGGGTGATATCGATATCTGGTCTGACCCATGGACTAACTGGCTTTGGTCTAGTTAGTTTCTTAGTAATAATGCCCTTCTAATTTAAGGTTCACAATCACCTCACACAATGAAATAGTATGGGTATATTATACATTTCCTGAATCTTTACCGTCCTGTGAGTATCCCAGTTTTTGTGTTTTGTGTCCCTGATATTCCTAGATGCCACAGGGCTAAAAGAAAGTATATAGTTTAGGCGAACATTGCAGAAAGATGTGTGTTATTGATGGGTTGAAGAGCTCAAGTGACCTCTATATTTGTGAGAAATATCCACAACAGGGCTTGAATGAAAGCTAAGAAGGTCCCCTTTAAAATGATACCAAAGACAATATTATAGAACATTGAAAAATGTCCTGACCATGAGGCTAAACCAGGATATGCACCAGCGTCTAAAATGCAATTTACTTTAGGGGGTGGTTAACTTCAAGAGCTGATAACTGTGATACAGCTGCCACTCAGGAATGGTTATCATACCAAAATATAATCTACAGACATGGATCCTTTCAAAAATTATAAGTAAGTTTTGCCACCTTGAGTGTACCGAAATAGGAAATTTTGGGCTCTGGCCCATGGACTAGGTATGTAAGTCTTATTTATGATCTGCATATTTGATTTGGCAAAGATTTTACGCCGGATGCCCTTCCTGACGCAACCCTCCCCATTTGTACGGGCTTGGGACCGGCACTAAGGATGCACTGGCTTGTGCATCCTCAGTGGCTGGGTTACTGCAATATGAGATACAATGAACAGTTGAAGTTTTTTTCTGCCATGTGTCAAGGCACTCTTCTTGCAGTATCATCTGTACCCCTGAGCTCCAATAAGCGGCACGGCCTGCGAGAGCCAAATATCTGTCCCGCGCTGACCCATTGGCACTAATGCACCTTTTATGTCACTGCCTGCTGCTCTACTTTATTTTGACCTCACCCCACATGTACACTTGACCTATGCCGTTGAGCACGCGTAGATGTAAGACGTACTCCACGCTCTCTATGGTCCTTGACTAGACAGAGCCACTCACCAGCTAAGTCACAGATAATCAATAACTGTCCTAAACCAAGAACATGGCCTGCGCGAAAAAACGCAAAGTCGACCAGGAAAACTGTCAGTTCAAATCTGACTGGACTGATCAATTTTGTTTTATTTTACCGGGCCACACCAATGCCACACCAACATGCTTGATATGCATGCAGACCGTAGCTGTCTGCAAAGCAGATAATCTCAATCAGCACTTAAACACTATGCATGCTGCCAGTTTTAATGCCAACTACCCTACAAAATCAGATCACCACAAACAAAAAATAACAAATATGATATCATAGAAGGATTCCATTTCTACCATCTGTAAATCAACATCGGCACAAGAGAGTGCTACAGGTGCATCATTGCATATTTCATGGAACTTTCCTGAAGCTAAGAAGCCATTTGCTGATGCTGGGTTGATTAAAACATGTGCAACTGATAATGGTTGGCGAAGTTTTAAATCATGATGAGAAAAACAATAAAATAGATGTGGAGCTATTAAAGCAGGTGCCATTGTCGGCTAACATGGCAACAAGTAGAGTAGAACTTTTAGCGGAGGAGTGTTTTTCCAATTTACTTACCAATTTGAAGAAAGCAGAAGCCATATCACTAGCCATAGACTCGTCCTGTGACCGAACCGATATGGAACAGCTATCTGTGTTCACAAGATTATTTGATGGGAAGACCTTTCGGGAAGAACTACTTTGTTTGCTTCCTCTACCTGGACGTACAACTGGGGATATCATCTTTAATGAATTCACGCAGTTCTTTGAGAAGAACGGCTTGGATGTGAGCAAAATTGTGTCCGTTGTCACTGATGGGGCTCGGTCAATGGTGGGACAACACAAAGACTTGGTAAACAGGTTGCCACTGTTCACCCAGCACTCTTAGCATTTCATTGCATTATTCACACATCAGTGTTGTGCACTAAACTGTGTGGGGAAGTGAAAGAGGCGATGGATACTGTGACGAGACTAGTCAATTTGGTTCGCGAGAGTTCCAGTCTGCAACATCGCCTTTTCAGAGCATTGCTGGAGGAAATGTCAGCAGAACACAAGGATCTATTTAATGATGTTCGCTGGCTGAGCAAAGGCCGTGTGCAACCTACGCGATGAGTTTGTATCATTTTTATCTGGACTGCGGAACCAAAAAGCGCAAAAATATCAAAGATTTTTAAGCGACAATAAGGTGATGGCATATGTTATTTTTTTGTGTGACATCATGTCTCATCTAAATCACCTTAATTCTGCAATTACAATGCAAGAACCATACTGTTGCAGACATGTACGAGGTGGTTGAAGCTTTCCAGTCAAAGCTGAACCTTTTGGAGAGAGACATTCACAGGAGAAAGTTGCATTTTCCACGTCTATGGGTGCATTGAGAGATGAACGAAATGTTGGGAGGATCCAGCGATGAAGGATTTAGTGACGAGCCTGGCAGAAAACATCAAAGAACAATTTGAAAGCTCCCCTAAGCTCTCAGGTGACATCCTCCTCTTCCTGAGAGATCCGTTCTCTGCTTCAGCTGATGAGCCAGTGGACTGCAGAGGCCAAAAGGCTAGTACCTTCCATAGATGAGGCAACTCTTCAGATCGAGGTCTTGGAGATGGGAACATCTGATTTGCTCAAAGCACAACACAAGGACGTTGGGGTGAGTGACTTTTGGATCAGCGTGGTTCCCCAAGCTCGATTCACAAACATGCGAGCTGTTGCAATGCTCCTACTCACAAGTCCCCCCCCCCCATGTACATGTGTGAGTCATCGTTTTCTTCAATGAACTTGATCAAAAACCTGGAAAGAAACAGACTCTTCGATGCACATCTTGGCCAGTGCCTCATCCCGTCGCTTTCACTTCTCTCACTGATTGGTGAATGAAGATCCATTTATTTTTGTCAATTTGTCCTTAACTAATGTTGGTTTTGGACTTATTTTGTTTCAAGAGTGCATTTTTTTTCTCGTGTGACCCTTAACACAGGCTTTGAGAATCCCAGACCTAAATCATTACGACTGCCACCACAACAACTACTACTGGTGCTACTATTACTACTACTACTACTACTACTACTACTACTACTAATAATAATAATTAATAATGATGATAATGATGAAAATAGTAATGATAATAATAATAGCAACAACAACTTCTGCACATAAAACAACTTTTGCTGGTACAATGGAACCCCCCCCCCAAAAAACAGACATTCTGGCATGCATGACATGATTTGGCCCTAGGGGAAAGCAAATTAGGGAAACCTGGTGCAACCTGACTGCTCAGGACTGCAGACTACTGCAAAAGACTGTAAAGACAGCTGCAGAAATAATTGGCATGGAACTACCACAACTTCATAATATTCACACCACTCACTGCAAAAGGAAAAACTAAAGCATCATTAAGGACACCAGCCACCCCGCCCATGTTCTGTTCTCACTCCTAACATCTAAAAAAAAGTTACCGGACCATTGAATCACACACCACCTGTCCACAGGTGTAACGAGTCAGTGCCGGGTCCCAATGCAAGATGGTCAAAGCCTGACCTGCCCATCACAGTCAGACACAACATAATGTAATGTCAGTTGGGAATGAAAGAAGTGAAAGCATTCAGTTTTAAAATGACCAGCAACAGCAAAATGCACTGCACAGTTGATGCCTAAATTAATGATCACTAGGAGACTGCCATGCAATAGAAGAGGAGTCATAATAGCAAGGCCAAGATAGTGATAGACTAGCCTACGTAACAAAATCTGGTGTTGGAGCACCATAACATGAAAATGTGACACCTTGACGCAGATTAGGGCAGTCAATCTTCCTATATAATCATATTCGAATTTCTATGCATTATTATTTTTAATATTCGAATATATTCGAAATTTTTTAAAGCTCTAATTTAGCCTATTACAGGCTTATGTCAATATCTACAGTATCAGAATGTGGTTATTAAGTACATTCTGTCCACTAGAGGGCATTCCAACCACTCAAAACGTCTAGAAAGACGAATGAACTCTCAGAAAGTCCAGGTCAAGTCCTGGTTTGAATAAAAGCTATTTATCAACTTTCTCAAGGCTAAGAAATGCTCCTACTCCCCCAGATATTTAGGAGACCTCGAGAGGTGTCCTAATTGGTTAGGAGTTGCCAGTAGGAGAATGAGACTGAGGAAACAATTTTTCCATCGCCTATTAAAATACCTTATGTTTTGGTTAATTCGTGTGTAATCCAATTCGTTTCCACGTTTTGGTTAATTTGTGCACACGACATACAATTCCTATTTAGGAGATAGCTACGGTGTTGTTGAATGAGTTGTGTGCGTCTTTATGCACCGGTGGGTATAGGCTACTTGAATGAAAATGTAGCCTACCGTAGTTGCGTGTTGATAGACAACCTATGCGTTCAACATAGGTTTTATTAAGATGTCGAAAATGATACTAAGTTAAGGTTAATGTTAGTTTAGCCTTAATTGTCAGTGTACAGTTGGTGCTCAGCTCACTGCATCCGCATGTGGGTGCGCAAAACAAGCCTTGAATAATTAGGCCTGGGATTTGAAAGAATGTACCGCAATGTAACCCTGTGAAGCTAGTTGCTGGTTGTAGTGTGGTATTTCATTTGGATCTTGCATATTCTGCAGATTACTGTATCTATTTGTGATTTTTCAGTTTGTTGACCGAAATCCAAATATTATCAGGAGTGGTGCTCTCCATTGTGTCCTCACTTTCCGCCATTTCTGTGATAGTGACATTAATGGTATTGCGTGCGTTTAATGATATTGTGATTCAGACTCAAACTTTATTGTTCATGACATGTCAAAAGCATTTCACATGGGTAGGCAGGCGAGAAGAGTGAGATTCGCTAACATTAGCCAACACATTTATATACACTCACTGGCCACTTTATTAGGTACACCTTGCTAGTACCGGGTTGGACCCCCTTTTGCCTTCAGAACTGCCTTAATCCTTCGTGGCATAGATTCAACAAGGTACTGGAAACCTTCCTCAGAGAGTTTGGTCCATATTGACATGATAGCATCACGCAGTTGCTGCAGATTTGTTGGCTGCACATCCATGATGCGAATCTCCCGGTCCACCACATCCCAAAGGTGCTCTATTGGATTGAGATCTGGTGACTGTGGAGGCCATTTGAGTACAGTGAACTCATTGTCATGTTCAAGAAACCAGTCTGAGATGATTCGAGCTTTATGACACGGCGCGTTATCCTGCTGGAAGTAGCCATCAGAAGATGGGAACACTGTGGTCATAAAGGGATGGACATGGTCAGCAACAATACTCAGGTAGACTGTGGCGTTGACACGATGCTCAATTGGTACTAAGGGGCCCAAAGTGTGCCAAGAAAATATCCCCCACACCATTACACCACCACCACCAGCCTGAACCGTTGATACAAGGCAGGATGGATCCATGCTTTCATGTTGTTGACGCCAAATTCTGACCCTACCATCCGAATGTCGCAGCAGAAATCGAGACTCATCAGACCAGGCAACGTTTTTCCAATCTTCTATTGTCCAATTCTGGTGAGCCTGTGCGAATTGTAGCCTCAGTTTCCTGTTCTTAGCTGACAGGAGTGGCACCCGGTGTGGTCTTCTGCTGCTGTAGCCCATCTGCCTCAAGGTTCGACGTGTTGTGTGTTCAGAGATGCTCTTCTGCATACCTCGGTTGTAATGAGTGGTTATTTGAGTTACTGTTGCCTTTCTGTCAGCCCGAACCAGTCTGGCCATTCTCCTCTGACCTCTGGCATCAACAAGGCATTTTCGCCCACAGAACTGCCGCTCACTGGATATTTTCTCTTTTTCGGGCCATTCTCTGTAAACCCTAGAGATGGTTGTGTGTGAAAATCCCAGTAGATCAGCAATTTCTGAAATACTCAGACCAGCCCGTCTGGCACCAACAACCATGCCACGTTCAAAGTCACTTAAATCACCTTTCTTCCCCATTCTGATGCTCGGTTTGAACTGCAGCAGATCGTCTTGACCATGTCTACATGCCTAAATGCATTGAGGTGCTGCCATGTGATTGGCTGATTAGAAATTGCGTTAACGAGCAGTTGGACAGGTGTGCCTAATAAAGTGGCCGGTGAGTGTATATATATATATATATTTAAAAAAATATTTTTACACATTCTGATGGCAATTCTAGCATTTGAATAGTATTAATATTTTTTATATTCGAAATATATTTGAATATAGAAATTCGTTCCAACAGCCCTAATGCAGATGAAACATCGTTGACGGCGCACCCGAACAATGACGACATTATTTGTCTTTGCGTAGGCTTTATAAACACGAAACATGAGTGTGTAGGTTAATTATTATTGAAATAAATAGTAAATCAGTTCTACTTACATCATAGGCACACTCTCCAGGCTTTCGAGTGTGTGAAGTCTTGACACTTAGTGTTGTGTTGTTCAGAAATTACACTTGATATGTCTTTAATTCCGTTTATTGAACCTCTTAACACGTTCCAGTCTTTTGCATCACCTAGCTTCTCTCCCTTTCTCGTCCCAAGTCTCGCGTTAACTATACTACATATTCCTCCCCTTGTAGTTTTAAAATACTAATGCTTTTCTATTATGCTTCTAATACCAATATTTAACATAAAGTAAATAAGCATTTATTTTATCAATTTCTATCAAATACATATCTTTTCTCCTGACTCTTAATGAACTTACACTATTATCCTTAATCTCTCTTGAGTGATTCAGTTCTATTTACAAAACATTTTGTTTTTCCAATTTATAAAACATTGTGTTTTTCCAATTTACAAAACATCAGTCCTTTTACATGACCATGTCCTTGAAACGTGTTGGCATTCTAATACGCCTCCCTGACCTAGTGGTAATATCTGTCTGAGGTACAAACACAGATTTGACAGGAGGATCCACGACTGATGTGTGCTGTGACTCTTGTACTTCCTCTGCTCCTGTGTCCACTTCTGGTACTGATGGTTCAGGAATGGATAACTCCATCGGCAAAGGAGTGTGTCGAAGATGTTTGACGTTCCGTATGATCAGAGATCCGTCTTCGGTGTTCACTAATTCAAAGGAGTTGTCCGAGGTGTTTCTAAGCAAAACATAGCGAATGTCTCGGTACTTTGCGTCAAGCTTACCATTCTCTATGCTGGCTATGTATACTATGTCTCCTATTTTAAAGTTGTGCTCTTTTGCTTTGTTTGTTTGATCTGAATACTTTTTCATTTTGAGTTTATACTCATGGTGGTGTTTTTGAATGTCGTCAAACTTTTCATCTTCTCCAAGTTTGGTAGTTTTGTCCTAGTGTCCCTTCCAAAGATAAGATAGGCTGGAGTTTCGCCTGATGCCCTGTGAGTCGTTGTGCGATACGCCATCAGAATCTTAGGGAGCTCCTCCCTCCAATACTTCCCCTCACTTTTGGCTGCTGTAAACGCCTTCTTTAAATATCTATGGAAACGCTCGATCTTCCCATTGCTCCTTGGATAATACGGTGAAGCCTTTATGTGTTTGATTCCACTTGTGTTGAGGAATGACTCAAACAGTCGTCCAACGAATTGTTTGCCGTTATCCGTTACCACCTCTAGGGGGTATCCAAAGCGAGCAAATATTTTCATCAGCTCTCTAATTACCGTTTCAGACGATATGTCTGGAATTACAATTGCTTCTGGGTACGATGAGTAATAGTGTATGACTGTTAATATATATTCATTGCGAATTGGACCTACTAGATCTATGCCTAACTTAGACCAAGGTCTGGGCGGCAAGTCTAGTGGTTGAAGTGGTTGGTCGTCATGCAGCGGTTGATTTAACACATGCATTACAATTCCTTATTAGTCTTTCTACATCAATGTCCATGTTTGGCCAGTAAAACTTACTTCTTAAGTACTGTTTTGTGCAAACTACTCCTTGATGAGTCTCGTGAGCTATATTCAGAGCTTGTTTCACTTTTCCTTTGGGAAGCACAATCCTGTGCCCTCTCAAGATCAGTCCATCATGTGATGATAGCTCATCTGCACGTCTTTTGTATGGTTTGAGTTCTTCTGTTATCGGGTTAGGCCATTGTCCTGTTTCTATTATTGAAATCAGCTGTTTCAGCATTTCATCAGTTTGGGTATCTCCTTTAATTGCGTCAAGTGTCATGGCTGGTGTGTCATGGGTAATGATGGAAAGCACTTTATCCATGTAGGTGTCCACGTAACCATTTTCTTCTGTGTTAGTTAAAGGAAGTCTCAAGAGTGAGTCTGCTACATTGGATTTTCCTGCAATGTGTTCAATTGTGTAATCAAACGGGTGCAGTCGCATTCCGAGTCTTTGTATCCGTGGTGGTAGCAGTGTCGCCCTTTCTAGATTAAACATATAGATGAGTGGTTTGTGATCCGTTTGCAGTTTGAACTTGCTTCCCCATACATATGTCCTAAAATGTTCCACTGCCCAAACACATCCCAGAGCTTCGCGCTCTATTTGAGAATAGCGTCTCTCTGTGGCAGTAAGTGAACGGCTCGCATAAGCAATGGGTTTGTTCTACCCATCTGCTTGTGTTTGAAATAATACCGCTCCTAGTCCTACTGGACTTGCATCAGTAATTACAATGGTCAGTGCATCCAATTGAAAGTAAGTTAGACAAGGTTGACTTACCAGTGCTTGCTTTATTTCCTTGAATTATTTTTCAGTCTCGCTAGTCCATTTCCATTCTTGTCCTTTCCTTGTCTGCTTTCTGAGTGGTTCTGACATGTTTGCATAATTAGGAATGAACTTCATTAAAAACCCACATGTTCCTAAAAATGAACGAAGCTGTGCCACATTCTCTGGTTGTGGTGCTTTGCTAATTGCCTCCACTTTCTTTGGATCTGGTTTGATTCCGTCTCCTGAAATTACATGTCCCAGTATTTCAATCTGGTGCAAACCTAGGACACATTTGTCCTTGTTCAATGTTAGTCCTTTTTCTTGGATTTTCTGAAATACTTCCCTCAGCCTTTGCTCCAGCTGTTCCTCATCATTGGCATAGACAATCATGTCATCCATATAACATACGATACCTGGCATTCCGCTTATCAGTGAGTCCATGGCCTTTTGATATGCTTCTGGTGCGCTAGATAAACCAAAAGGTACTTTCTTGTAGCGGTAACAACCTCTATGTGTTATAAATGTAGTCAGATTTCTTGATTCTGGGGCTAATTCAATTTGCCAAAAGCCTTTACAAGCATCTAGTTTAGCATAACCTTTTGATCCCTGAACTGCTTGAGGTATACTATCTACTGTTGGTACTGGGTGTCTTTCTCTAATGACTGATTTATTCACCTCTCTGAGATCTACACATAGTCTCATCTCTGCAGTGTCTCTCTTAGGAGTGAGTAATAAGTTAGAGACCCATTCTGATCCCTCATTGACCTCTTCTATAATGTCTTGCTCTAACATCTTATCTATCTCCTGATTCACTGCTTCTTTCATGTGGTAAGGAATTGACCTCAGTTTTTGTGCTACTGGAAGTAGTGATTTGTCTACAGTGACCTTGTGCATAAAGCTTTTAACTTTTCCTAGGCCTATGAAAAGCGATCCAAATTCTTCTTTTAGTTTCTTGAACCTTTCTGAGGACTGTTCTGCAGAGTTGACCATTTCCTTTTTCTGTTCACTGTTCAGTATCTTTAGTATGAAACTCGTCCTTCGACCCAACAGTGCCTCTACATCCCCTTTAATCACATAGACCTCATCTTTTGTTCTGCCGTCTTTCCATTTTAGCTCTGCTTCAAAGAAACCGACACAAGGGAGTGGGTCTTTCTGTCCATATGCATAAAATCGTTTTGCTGTAGATTTCAGTAATGTGCTGCTTTTAAACAGTCTGTTATAAAGTCCTAGCCCTATGAAGTTTCGGCTACTTCCAGTGTCAATCACCATTTTAACCTTTTGTCCATTAATCTTTATTGTGTCTTTTCCTTCTGGATCCACTGAATAAATAAACTCATCAGAATCAGATGACTGTTCATTCACTGTCCTAACGGGTTTTCCAGATTTGAACTTTTCATTATTTTTATTTCCGTCTTTTTTCTTGTTTTGAGAACTGTCTTTCTTTCTACAAACTCATGCGTAATGACCAATTTTCTTGCAATACAAGCATTTCGCCGTTTTTGCTCCACAATCAACAGCTTTATGAGTTGTCAATCCACATCTATGGCACTTGGTGTCGCTGTTGGCCTCTTCTTTATTCGTGCCATTCCTAAGATCACGTGCTTTGTCTCTCTGCCTCGCGGAATCAGTGCGTTCAGTTCTGTTAAAGTTAACATGGCTATCTCTAGTTATGCTACTATTGTCCGAAAGTGCTTTAGATTCAGCTTGAGCTGCTTCAAAAACTCGTGCTACTGTGAGAGCCCTATTCAAAGTGAGCCCCTCCTCTTGTAACAATTTGTCCCGCAATCTTTTATTGACGCATTTCTCAACGAGTTGATCTCTTAACATATCGGATTCCAGTCCCTCGAATTCACATGACCTAGCCAGTTCTCTTAATGCATTCGCATCAATCGTTTCGTCTGGTGACTGGGTTCTTTGTCTAAATTTATGCCTTTCTAGAACAACATTTCTCCGTGGAGTAAAGTAAGTTTTCAACGCGGCCACAGTCTGTTCATATGTGCGCTTATCACCTGGGAGGTTTGCAAAAATCCTTTGCACGGACGTCCCAATGCAATGTAGCAACGTGGCTCTTCTTACCTCGTCCGTGACATTCCGGGTCCCACTGGCTATTTCAAAAAAATTATATGACTCCATCCATATTGTGTATTCTGTGTAAAGATCTGTTGCTTTGAGGTTCAACTGGTCCGGTGGAGATAGCTGTGCATACGCGACTGGTCTCGGTACTGCAGCTTGTGCGGCTAATCTTGCGGCTTCGTCCGCCATTTCGATCTGCTAATTCACAGTCACTACTGCGCAAATTAAGCACTTCGTATCAGCGAAGGAACGTTAAATCCTTGTCGTTCTTCTTGCCGTTTCAAAGTCTTTAATCCTCGTCGCCATAAATGTTGTGTTGTTCAGAAATGACACTTGATATGTCTTTAATTCCGTTTATTGAACCTCTTAACACGTTCCAGTCTTGTGCATCTCCTAGCATCTCTCCCGCTCTTGTCCCAAGTCTCGCGTTAACTATACTACACTTAGCCAGCTAGCTAACTCTTCTGTGTGGATTTTGCTATGCAGTAGTACGCATGTCCATAATTATGCGCAGGCAGACTTTGCACATTTTTGAACATACTGTAGTGGATTCGGGGTTAGCCAGGAGCTGCCGCAGCTGAGACGCGAACGCGGGTCTCCTGCACCATGGGCGACTACGTTAACCAGTCAACTAAAGGGTCCAACCCGTTAGCCAAGGGCTAGTGACTCTACTCATTTGTGTTCGTTACAGTACTGTATACCCAAGGCTCAGCGTTTTCGGTTTTTATTTTTCAAAGCCATCCAGCATGCCGAAATTCGCCCCAAGAGGACACTGTTACATAACCTCACTCGAACAGGAACAACTTTTGGATCTGTGGAAACATAAAATCCGGGTGAAAATCAGTTTAAACTGATCTGCTTCTTTTAAAAAAAATCTAGGTATTTTTTGGTGAAAATCGGTAAAAACCTAAAACGCTGAGCCTTGTGTATACCGTAGACTCAGTGCTCAAGATCTTTGATAACAGTTGTGGCAAAATAAAGAGGGGTCTGTGCATGCGGTCCTTAAGCTGTTGCAGGCTCCAGTGCACCTGCATTATCTGCATGGTAATTTTGCCTCTGCACCCGCCCCAGTAATAGTTTCTTTCCACAGCTGCTTACATTGTTGTGTTATCATGTACTTTTCTATATTGTGTATATCATGTATGAATCCATGTGTTCATAGTCTGTGTAGGTCTGTAGTGTTGTTAGTGTTTTGTTTTTTGGGGGGGGATGCTGCTTGTGTCCTTTGTGTTAATGCAGAGAGAGCCAGAGCACAAGAATTTCATTGTATTCCAATACACATGATGATAAAGTTGAACTTAAACTTGAATGTGTGGAAAGTTATAGCTGATTGTCAGGCCACTTACTGAATACACAATAAAAACGTTTCCCTTTATAGTCATCGTCTTCAATGTCATATAGTCTTGTCAATCTGTTGAACTTGTTTGAAGACATTTATTATCTGTTAATGTTCTTCTGACTCAGTCTGAGAATGGCACCTAAGATGAAATCCCTGGCAAGAAGAAAGCAAGGGAGAGAGAAAAGGAAGCTAATAGGGGGGCTGGGTGTGTTGTTTCGAGGATGGGCAGAATCAATCTGGCCCAAAAAATATAGAAAGTCCAAGGTCAATTACCTTCTCTTGCTTCATCCCCAATAGAGAAAGAGAGAAAAGAAAGTTTGACTGTGTCACAGCCGCTCAACCCGTACAGAAGGTGTCTCCGTCAAGAAATGAGCAATCTTGCAGGTGGTGTTACCAGCTGCCTTGTTGTAATTGCCATCTATTCAAAGATAAGCAGCTCAGCCATAAGACTATACAGGCTGTAATGACTGCAACATCATCAGGATTTTCTCCCATCTGTCAGGCGAACTTCAACACTTCAAAATGATGCTCTTGTTGTCAGGCTGCATCAGTTCAACATCACTGTACCCCTAAAAAAATCTTTTCACGTGTGACCCCCCTCTCAGAGCTGGTCTCCGCTCAGTTGCATATTTCAGAAAATAAAATAATGATAAACAAGTTGTAACAGGGCGGCACAGTAGCGCAGTGGTTAGCGCGGTCGCCTCACAGCAAGAAGGCCCTGCGTTCAAGCCCCAGGGTAGTCCAACCTTGAGGGTCGTCCCAGGTTGTCCTCTGTGTGGAGTTTGCATGTTCTCCCCGTGCCTGTGTGGGTTTCCTCTGGGTGCTCCAGTTTCCACCCACAGTCCAAAGACATGTAGGTCAGGGGAATTGGCCGTACAAAATTGTCCCTACGTGTGAATGTGTGTGTGTGTTGTCCCTGTGATGGACTGCGGCCTGTCCAGGGTGTCTCCCCGTCTGCCGCCCAGTGACTGCTGGGATAGGCTCCAGCATTCCCACGACCCTGAGAGCAGGATAAGTGGTTTGGATAATGGAAGTTGTAACAGGGTTTGTGCGTCCTGACGGATGTTTACCATGAATGAGCTTCAGTGCACTGGTTTTATTGTCTCGAAACACCACATACCTACACCATCCATATGCCCCCAATCAGTATTTCTCTGAATCAAAGGTCTGCTCCCAAATGGCACCCTTCAGCTCTGTGTTCATGCCCCCCCCCAGGCTGCACTTTGGTGACATTGACAAGGTGTGGATGTTTACTGTGCTGGTCCTCAGGGGTGCACGAGTTTAAAAGTAGAGTTTTCATATGTCTTTGCATGATGTCACATATAGATTTTAGTTAGACAGTGAAACTTAAATCAGGAGTCGAACCTGTCAAATTAACATTGAATGGCGAGTCAAATTTACTGATGAAAGATGTGTACATTTGGTTCCACGAGCCTACTCTTTTTTTTTTATTATTGCCTATTTTACCTTTGTGCAGTGTCTCCACATACGTTATAAGCCTAATGAAGTTCAATGACATGGTAAATTCATGACGAAAAGCATTTCATTCACACTTACCCATAATTTTCCTCCATGTTTTGCCTGTTGGATTTTTTTAAACTTTGATTGAACAACAGATACAAACAAGTGCATCTTGTCAATATATCAAAATGAATGTGGGAAGAGATGACGACATCGTATTGTAAGGACAATTAGATGAGGTATGTAAATATTACTTGAGAAATCAGCAACAAACTCAGAATAGTGATAAAAAACAAAAAAATAAGAGAAAAATCCATTGGCCGTTATCGTTCGGCAGTGTCTATACTCTTGCTAAGTACTCAATTCTATTATGATCTTTCATTGCAAAGAAATTTGAGTGATAGACTGCTGAGAAGTTTCTATTGAAGTGGGCACATCGAGGGTTTGTATGGGGCATTCATGAGCGCCCCTCCCCCCCTTTTTCTCCCCAATTATATCCGGCCAATTACCCTGCTCTTCCGAGCCGTCCCGGTCGCTGACCCACCCCCTCTGCCAATCCGGGGAGGGCTGCAGACTACCACATGCCTCCTCTGATACATGTGGAGTCGCCAGCCGCTTCTTTTCACCTGACAGTGAGGAGTTTCACCAGGGGGACGTAGCGCGTGGGAGGATCATGCTATCCCCCCCAAAACAGGCGCCCTGACTGACCACAAGAGGAGCTAGTGCAGTGACCAGGACACATACCCACATCCAGCTTCCCACCTGCAGACACGGCCAATTGTGTCTGTAGGGACACCGACCAAGCCGGAGGTAAAATGGGGAGGCGTATTGACTATCCCCGTGTTGGTAGGCAACGGAATAGACCGCTACGCTACCCGGACACTCCATGAGCACCCTTTTGAAGCACAAAATGAGTGCTGGGACACTCAAAGTCCTCACAGAATCACTCAAATGATGACTGCAAGACTGCAAGTGTAACATTTAGTGTAACATTTGAGATGAGACAAATCCAAGAATGACATCCACCCCCGTTCTTCCAGCCCCCAGGTGTTGCTGTCAGCTCTAGTGAGTCCAGTGTATTTCGGGTTGTACTCTCACTACAGGGAGAAACAAATATTACGTAATGTATTGATCACCAATGGAAATTATCTATGCCTGACTTTTAACCTCCTGCAGGAGTGCTGCAGATGAGACAGAGCCACTCCAGCAGACACACAAAGCTCAATGCACCGGCACGTAAGTGTAAGGAACGATATGTCCTCCTTGGCAGTCTGCATGTACTGTTTACAAGCAAAGAAATTTGGGTGTTTATTTGTATTGCTCAAAAACAAGACCATTAAAGGTACAATCCATGACTTTTCTCACTGTTTTACCCAATTTGAAATACTAGGATGTGGATGTAGCAGTTCTGCTGATCAGACTATCAGTGTTACAATAAACCAATGTTCCAATATATACTTAGCACAAAAAGTAAGGAAATTTGAATTTGGTAGATTATTTCTTTGTTGTAATAATGCTTCTTGGCAATAAATCTTATACCATTGGAAAGCCTGTTTATCTCCCTTTTAAATGGCGCCACATTTGTAAGGAACATGTATTTGTTGGATGAGCAGCAGAGCTGAGTTATGTGGGTTGCGCCCATGAAAAATTTGCCAAATCTTTTCTGCCAATGCCAAACAGCTTATTTTGCTGTTGCTATTGACCCTTGTTTTGAGCTTCTGGTACCCCAGGTGCTGACAATCAGCTGCCTGATATAAGATTTACTGCCAAGAAGCATGGTTACAACAAAGAAATAATCTACCAAACATAAATTTCGTTACTTTTTGTGCTCAGTTTAGTTGGATGTAGGAGGCAGAAATATATGTGCTACAGTTGATTTACTTGAACTACAAACAAGGTGTAGCAGACATTGTCCCTTGTGTCCCGTCAGCTCACCAGCAAATAGTCTGCGCCCTTGTAAGAAATGGCTTCATCAAACCAAAGCTAATGCATGCAGTCTAAACTTCATCAAGCTACATAGATGATTATTATTATTGATGATGATGTTGATGATTACATCACCACATTGTTCTACACTTATAATTGTCTATCCAATAGAAGCATCACCACATTGGCATCAACTTTCAGCCTTTTTTTTTCTGCTGAAATTTTTACATGTGTGTGTGTTTGCCGCTGCACAGCTGGTGTGGCCTGGCCAAAACATTTAAATAGCATTATATGGCGAGTATCTCCAGTTGTGGTAAGAATGTCAGTTTTTATTATGTAACCTGAAACCGTGATCCAGATGGATAAAAGGGCAATTTGTTAGGGAGAAAAGTTGCAGAGTTCAGCTTTAAATGGAGCTGTTTGTCCGGGGGCATCTTGGTCACTCAAGCAGTTAAAGGCATGCTGTATTGGGTTACACCTGAGTTCAGGACAAACTACAAACACTGACACAGAAAGGTGAGTCGGTTCATCTGGACACAGCATTTAATGGGAGAAACGTTTCATCACTCACCCAAGTGACATCGTCAGTCTCCACTAACTGCAGGTATCCCCACCCTAATAAACAATACAGTTGCATAATGACTGAAACCAATGACTGGTTTCATATGCAAATAGCCGTGACCACCAACTAGAGTTTTAATTGCCATGTGTACTATTCACAGAGGATGGAGATATAATTGCAATTATTGTAAGATGTACACGCCCCCCCCGGCTCAGGGATGGTCATTCCCTCTTCACATAGATGGCTTCTTTGACACCAATTGGTCCACCACAAAGATTGGGTCCCCCAGCCAAAACAGAGCAATACACTAACAATAATTAACAGCATACGCTAGTACGCTGTTAAGTGCTGGGAGGATTGCTGTGACTTGTATACTGGGAAAACCAACCAGACACTGGCCAAGAGGATGGCACAACACAGGAGAGCTAACACGTCAGGCCAGGACTCCACAGTCTACACTCATCTACAGGCCAGGTGCCACTCTTTCAAGGATGAGGATGTGCACATCCTTGATAGGCAGGGACGGCGGTTTGAACGGGGAGTCAAAGAGGCCATCTATGTGAAAAGGGAACGACCATCCCTGAACCGATGGGACTAAGAGTACATCTGTCACCATCTTACAGTGCTGTGATTACAACCATTCCCAAATCCTCTGTGAATAGTACACATTGCGATTGAAACTCCAGTTGGTGGTCATGCCTATTTGCATATGAAACCAATCGTTGGTTTCGGTCGGTAAGCCACTGTGTTAATTTATAAGGGTGGTGATACCTGCAGTCAGCTGAGACTGAAGAGGTCACTTAGATGAGTAATGAAACATTTCTCTCACTAAATGTTGTGTCCGGATGAGCTGATTCACCTTCTGTGCTTTTCTTACCTGGATTATTGAGCAAACACAGACATGCCGTTACCTCCCCTAGTGCCAGAGCCCTTCAGAATAGCTGGGGTAAACCTCTGAATGGGACAGATGTCCTCTTTAATGAGAGCACGCGGTGTGACCCTCAGCCCCTCCTCAGGGACTCTGCATGGCATTGCTGTGGTGCTGTGTAACAGTCCCTTGGGATAAGCATTATCCTGTATACACAGCATCCAGCCTAAACAGATCCGTTCCTTAAGAGTCGTTCCACAAACCCCTCATTTTATGTATCCTGACAGAGCCCCATGATGTGATTCGGCATGGTGGGAGAGTACTTGTACCCTTGCTCCCTTGCGCTGCCGGGCCCCTCTGTCCGACTTGCTTGCTCACAATGTTCTGAGTCATAAAGAGCTAAGCTGTCCTCGATCCGCACCTCTGTTACATAAGGATGAGCTGCAGGGAGGGTCTCACAGATGGTTTATGCTCTTGCTTTGTTCTCTGCTCCTTAGAGGCTAAACTCTGCCCCTCATGACAGCAACTACTAATGCCAGCCTAAGGTTGGGGAGACTTGGGTTGCTTTTGTTTTTCACATTTGTGGCTGCATTTCTTAGTGTTGGCTTTGTTTTGAGATCCAATTTGTTGTTATTGATTTTTCCCCCTGCTTCTGTCAAAGCATTTTGCAAACAGAAATCAAATACTTAATATTTCTTGCCGCCATCTTGAACACTGTTGGGTTAAATTGTTCTGCTCAGAGAAACAAAATGAATGTAACCTTTCATGCATTCTGTATAAAAAGCAGAGAATATTTATTCTGAAAAAAGCTGTTTGCCTCCAGTCATCTCAAGTAGCACCACCACATTAAGAATAAACGGTTACTGTATGTAATAGGTCTCATTTGTTAATAAATGATAAAAAATGAAGTACTAAGCCTCACCCTCCACTGAGCATAAATGACCTTCCCTTATGACAAAAAACTACCATTTGATGACATAGACATACCTGGAAGCTCCACCTTTCAATGTGTTATATATGTGATTTTACAGCTTCGTTGTGTGTCTGCACCACACTGTTCTTCATTACCATCAGTTACAAGTCAAGTCAATTTTATTTGTATAGCCCAATTTCACAAATTACAAATTTGCCTCAGTGGGCTTCAAGGCAGCACAACATCCTCAACATCCTTAGACCCTTACATCAGATAAGGAACAACTCCCTAAAAAAAACCCTTTAACAGGGAGAAAAAATGGGAAGAAAATTCAGCGAGAGCAACAGAGGAGGGATATCTCCCCCAAGATGGACAGACATGCAATGTCTGTCATTGCTCATCTAAGTGACCTCTTCAGTGTCTCTGACCTCTTCAGGAGATTGAAGAGGTCAGAGAGACTGAAGAGGTCACTTAGATGAGTGATGAAACGTTCCTCTCTCAATAAACATTGTGTCCAGAGGAACTGATTCAACAATCTGATTTTCTTAACTGGATTATTGAGCATGCGTAAAGATACACGCAGTAGATGTTGGGTGTACAGAATTAAACACAATTTACAGAATACAACATTGAAAGAGGATAACAGAATTATAATGGGTTATAAGATATATGAAGAATATGATGAGAAGGACACCAAGCAGTGTGCACATCCCACTGGTATAGCATAGGACCTGAGCCACGTAACCACCATCACCATGTAGACCTGACAGGAGAACAGACTACACACGCACACAGGGGAGACTCACATCATACCATTCACATACACGTGAGAAGAGACAAGAAAAGACATTATTCACACATTGGGGTGAGAGAAGGATACAACATTGAAACAGGATGGCAAAATTATATGGATTTATAAGCTATATAAAGAATGTGATGAGGAGGGTGCCAAGCAGTGTCCAAGTGGTGACCACCATCCTCATGGAGACCTGGGAGGAGGACAGACAACATGTGCACATGGAGGGAGACTCGCATCAAACCATTTAAATACACAAGGGAAGAGACAGGAGAGAAGACATTGTGAGAGAAGAGAAGAGTTTACAGTTATCAATAATCTATACTCTATAATCTATATTCTATAATCTCGTCAGCAGAACAATGCTTAGTAAATTCATTGAGACAGAAACCAACCCACCATACACTACAGGTCATGAAGTACTCAATTTAAAGGACACTAATTGTAGATTAAGGCAAAAAGATGAGTTTGGATTTAAAGGACTCAACAGACTGACTGTCTGAAGGCAGCCGGCAGCTTATTCCACAAGAACGGGGCCCGATAGGAAAAGGCCCTGCCACCAGCTGATTTCATTTTAAATTCTGGTACACACAGGAGCGCTGTATTTGAGAGCAGAGCGCTCAAGATGGAATGTACGGTTTAAGGAGATCAGACAGGTATGATGGGGCAAGCCCATTTAGGATTTTATAAGTGAGCAGAAGCACCTTGAAGTCTGATCTAACATGGACAGGAAGCCAATGAAGGGATTTAAGACTTGATGTAATATGGTCAATTTTTTTAGTTTTAGTTAGGATTCTAGCTGCAGCATTTTGAACCATATGAAAACTTTTAGTACTAGCATTTGGTAGACCTGAAAACAGAACATTACAGTAATCAAGTCTGGATGACACAATGCATGTATTAGAGTCTCTGTGTCAGCCATGGACAGGAGAGACTGAATTTTAGCTATGTGAAGTAAGTCAAAAAAGGCAGTCTTGGTGATTTCTTTAACGTGCTTATCAAAGGAAAGGCTGGGACCAAATGTAACACCAAGATTTTTGGCTGCCACACTTTTTGAAACGACAGAGTTGTCGATTGTTATTGTTACTTGATCAAATTGGTGTCTTTGACTAGCAGGGCCAACGACCAACATCTCAGTTTAATCAGAATTTAAAGGCAGGAAATTTAGTGTCATCCAATTTTTCACAGCAGCCAAGCCGGTCTCTAAATTAGTCATTTGAGTATGATCATTAGTTTTGTTCAACTGCTGTTTCTCTACACAACTTCATTGCTCGGCTTTATCACAACTAACTGCGATACCTCTGTGCAGTGAATGTGGATGTCTTACTCATTATGGATTTTCATGCAGGCCCCCGGAAATATATTATCCTCATGACTAGTATTTTTCAAGCATTTTGCTGTGTGGCTGTTACAACAGACGGTATTCTCTACTGGCCGTAAAAGCTTACTGCACTTTTATTAAAATTTCTACATTTGTCTTTCACTGTGGGGGTTAGAGCAGACATAAAATAATCAAATTGGACATTCCTCCATTTCTATCATCCCCTGACATGCATAAGCAGCGAGTTTCTATGGCGACAACATGGCTTGTGAAGGATAATCTTTATTTTATCTCCCCACCTGGGGGGAGGGGGGCTATAAGCTATGATATGATGGGTAATTGCATTGAGAGATTGACGGTCTCCCTGGTTTTATCCAATGTTTCTGAAGCTGAAATACTTTTTTTTCACGCCCCCCCCCATCTCTGTTTGACACTGTTGATGAAAAGACAGAATAGGAGTAAGAATCCATTTATATTCTGTACGATCGAGCACAAAGATTCAAAAAAGAAAATGTGTCCCGCTGTAATTCCTGTCAGTCAGCTATAAGCCGAGGTGTGATCCTCCTTGTGGCGTCAGTCATCAGTCACCGACAGTCGTTCTGCTCATCGCCGTCTGTATTTGTGGGGGTTTGCTTGCCTCACTAAAATCAAATCCCATTAAAAATACACCAAATCAAAGTTTAGCATGTGGCCTTGTTCTCAAAAACATCCCATTCTCTTGAACGTGTACTCCACTTGTTTCTCCCCCACTCACACCTTGCCATCTCAGTTTTTGTGTAATGCAGTACTACCAAGCCAGGTCTATTTAACTTCCAACTGCCAGAGGGCCGTCGATCAAAATGCCATTTTTCATGGCAACCATTCCAAAATTGCAATAGCTTGCATCAATGGAAAATCTTATCAGGTTTGTGCAGCCCAGGACAAATCATCCTGAATTTGGGATTTACATTTTAATGGGGGCGCTTCCCAAGTAAAACATTAAACCAGTTGAAGAGCCTGTGTCAGTTGTGGCAGCATTCCCCTTTTCACAGTGTATAAAGAGTGCTGGGCTTCTGCAGGTGATTCATACTCTCAACCAGCTATGTTGGGGTGCAGCTTTAAAAGCGATTTGTAATTCACTGAGTGGGAGAGGAGCTTTTAGACCGCTTTCAGCATTGTAGCCTTGGACAGGGTTGCAACAGTCATTCGTAAATGTGTTAGTAAGTCCTTACTAAGTCCTTGGTGTTAACAAGTAAGCTGTAATTTAGAGATTTACAAATTTTGGTTGCACTGTTCAAACACAAGTGTCGTTATAGCTAGTAAAGCCTCAACAATGAGTAAATCTGTGACTAGGTGTACAACACAGCAGCCAGCCAATCAGAAACCGTTCACACGTAAATATGGAACTGCACACCTGCCTCATGAGACGATGTTGGACAAAAGATCATCATATGAATTTTATACAATGATCTTTTAGGCGGGTGAGAACTTCCACAAGGCTAGCCGTATTTTTTTCAACTAAGTTCTTAGTAATAACTAGTAGATGTCGCGTCGGCCCCCGATCAGAAAATGCTAAAGGTGTGTCGGTGCGAATTGGAGCTCACACCTGCGCAAATGTTTTACATCTTCTGATGCCTTTAGACACACGAGCTCTTGGAGCGCTGTAGGATTTCATTATCAGCAGCCTCCCTCAGCTGATAAGATTACACCCTTTTCCGGCTCAGATGGAGTTTTTTCAGAGGTGACTGTGAGATTTAAACAGTTTTAAGGAGAAACAATTATAGAAATATTGAAAAGAATTTTTTACAAAATGTTGCACAATTTTATAATTGATGCTATGATGTCAGTTATGCAATTGTCCCATTTTAAAAAAATAAAGCCTTCTTATACGTGCAGCACGATTTAGTGTTGCATAATTGATAAATCTATAAGGCATGTGAGAGGGTCGTGTGTCTCCATGCCCAAAACAACTCCAAATAAGCCACGAGGTAAATAAAATCATGAACTCCATTGTGCTATGCGAGAGTGCTTCTGTTCAACACAAAAAGCTGCATCGTGATGATGTAAATGCTCAGGCCAGGAACGTTAAGCACGATGGGAACACGGGCCAACGGGGGGGAGGGGGGGTGGGGGGGAACAATCGTGCTTGGGCACAGTACAAGACGACCATGCATAGTGCAAGTATGTCTTTAAAACTGTTTAAGGAGTACTGCACCAGCTTGCTGACTTTATCTTAACTGGATAGGAAGAATAAATTGTCCTGTTCTGGGGACAAATGAAGTATATCAAGTCAAACCAGGAGCCTGAACACCGGTGTTGACAAGTCCAAAGGAAAAACACAAATGTGACTGCTCCTGAAGTTCATATTGCGGTGGTGACATGCATAAGTCATATGCTTGTTTTGGGTTTTTTTTTTCCCTTTTTCTACTCAGTTATATTTGGCCAATTACACCACTCTTCTGAGCCGTCCCGGTGGCTGCTCCACCTCCTCTGCCGGTCCGGGGAGGGCTGCAGACTACCACATGCCTCCTCCGATACATGTGGAGTCACCAGCCGCTCCTTTTCACCTGACAGTGAGGAGTTTCACCAGGGGGACGTAGCGCGTGGTATAGGGTCATGCCACTCCCACCAGTTCTCCCTCCCCCCCAACAGGCGCCCCGACAGACCAGAGGAGGCTCTAGTGCAGTGACCTGGACACATACACACATCCGGCTTCCCACCCGCAGACACGGACAATTGTGTCTGTAGGGACGCCCGACCAAGCCGGAGGTAACACGGGGATTCGAACCGGTGATCCCCGTGTTGGTAGGCAGCAAAATAGACTGCCCTAGTTATAGGCTTGTTAACACTGTCATACCAACAAGACGTGCATTATAGGATGGCTCAGCTGCAATCGCTGAAGGAAACTCCTTCAAAGTTTGGTGATGCTTTTCGTATTTGTGGTGAAATATATCCATCAGTTAAAAACAAACACAATCTTTTATTTGGACATGATTCATCTGTGCGGTCGGACCACACATCTGGACATCCATTTTCAGTGTTTTAAAAAGCTCAGTCCGTGTTACAAAGTGATTCACTATATCTCCAGTTTTTTTTCACTATGAATGAGAATGGGGGGGGGGCATAATTTCCGTAAGATGTGTCCCTAGATTTCCAAAGCCGTGGGTGTGGGTTTGTTAGTGACCATTCTCACCACTGTTGTAGCAGCTATCTTGCATTTAGAAGTCCCCAGACACTGGTGGGCGGAAATCAACGATTGTCTGGTATCGCGAGACGAGAGTGAATGAAGACAGAGAGTAGCGATAGCGAGAACTGCAGGCTATAAACCCTACACGGAGATTCATTTGCATTAGTGCAATAGTTCAGTCCATAAGCCCATGCATTTCCCCACAGCCGACCCTTGTTCAATTCCTGTATGATCACACTTTTTGTTTTTACACGAGTGTAAGACACGAGTATAATTTATTATATAAGAATAAAAGTTTTGCAATTGCAAAAATTTCACTATTGCAAAGTCTTTTCAATTGAAAAATATTCACTGGGGGGCCTGAATCAATTCATTTTCTTCCAGGTGAGTTTTGATTTCTTCGTTAATTATTTTACATTAATGTATAGAACTGCTCACGTTACCATATTTCCTGGAGTCGCACCGAAGCACAAGTCGCTCTCAGCAAGAAACTTGTTGTTGCAAGGAAGAAGAAAAAAAAACAACATACGTTGCATCGGTGTATAAGTCGCATTCATATGGTGGTACAGTAGTGATGCATGGGTGAGGGTTTTTCAATACCCGCACCCACGCGACCCGTTATGAGAGCCAGTCCGCACTGCCCAACATGTGTTAATCAACCACCTGAACCCAACCCGACCCGCAAACCTCCAAATTTAGCCCAGGCTAGAAAAGTGATCAGTGTTGCACTATCTCGTTTTTGTGCTGTCTGCCCAGAATAAGACACTGGTTGCAAGGCACTGGTTGCAAGGCACAGCCTGTTGTATCTTAGCCTCATACTGTCTGCCTGCTAAATAGACAGACTAATTATTCCAAAACATGTTCTTTATTGTTGACTGGCAGCAAAACAAGTAACCTATCATTAAAGACATGCATTCTGTCTCTCTCTTTCACACACACATACTCACTTATGCGCACAGGCACGCATCCACTGTGGGATTACATCAAGGATCGGCTCGGAGCCCTTTCTTGTTTGCAATGGTGATGGAGAGGTTGATGGATGAGATCAGGCAGGAGTCTCCATGGACTATGATGTTTGCGGATTAAATGGTGATCTGTAGTGAGAGTAGGGTGCAGGTTGAGGAGAGCCTGGAGAGATGGAGGTATGCACTGGAGAGAAGAGGAATGAAAGTCAGTAGGAGCATGGCCGAGTACATATGCGTGAACGAGAGGGAGGACAGTGGAATGGTGAGGATGTAAGGAGTAAAGGTGTTGAAGGTGGATGAGTTTAAATACTTGGGGTCAACTGTTCAAAGTAACAGGGTGTGCAGAAGAGAGGTTAAGAAGAGATTGCAGGCAGGGTGGTGTGGGTGAAGAAGAGTGTAAGGAGTGATTTATGACAGAAGGGTACCAGCAAGACTTAAAGGGAAGTTGTGGTGATACACAATTGACGATAGATTCACCAGGGGCTGCTGCTCCTTTAAGGCAGACGTTCAGAGTGTTGACGTAGGTACTGCTCAGAGTTTTCCAGGAAGAAGAGCCATGTTTGCAGCAGCCTAGTGGTTAGGTGGTTGCCACGAGAGATTGTGCTGTATCGGTGTTGTTTTGTGTGGCGAGTAAACGGAATTGACTCAACTCGATCTCTCCCTCTCCTCATTCCTGCACTCCCACAAAGGTTTACAAGATGGTTGTGAGACCAGCTATGTTGTATGGTTTGGAGATGGTGGCACTGACGAAAAGACAGGAGGTGGAGCTGGAGGTGGCGGAGTTGAAGATGTTAAGATTTTCATTGGGAGTGACGAAGAAGGACAGGATTAGGAACAAGTATATTAGAGGGACAGCTCAGGTTGGACGGTTTGGAGACAAAGCAAGAGAGGCAAGACTGAGATGGTTTGGACACGTGTGGAGGAGAGATGCTGGGTATATTGGGAGAAGGATGCTGAATATGGAGCTGCCAGGGAAGAGGAGAAGAGGAAAAATGGGGTTTAGTAAAGATTTTATTTTGTGGATTAAACTTTTATATTCAGCCCCTGTAGCTTAAGTCATCGCCAATGACTTACACTCACCTTTCTTTCCTCTCAAACGTGGCACGAAACAAGGTTGCCCTCTATCCCCACTGCTATTTGCGATTGCCATTGAACCCTTAGCTATTTGGCTTCGTAGTGAGGCAGGGTTTGAGGGTATTAGGAGAGGTGGGATCACCCACAAAGTGTCCCTGTACGCAGATGACTTACTCTTGTATATATCTAATCCAACCTTTTCCATTCCTATTATTATGTCTATACTGGAGCAGTTTGGCAGATTTTCATGGTATAAACTGAAACTGAATTTTCAGGAAAGCCAACTTTTTCCTATAAACCCAATTGCCACAAGAATGCCTCATTCACTCTTTCCTTTTAAATGGAGGGATAATGGGTTTAAATACTTGGGCATTTTCATCACTAAATCATTCCCTCATATTTTCAAGGAAAACTTCCTACCTTTATTAGAACGTTGTAGAGAAGATTGTAGCTGTTGGTCCACTCTGCCTCTATCGCTAGCTGGCTGTATTAACCTTATCAAAATGGTTGTCCTACCCAAATTCTAATACCTCTTACAACATATCCCAGTATTTATTAGGAAAAGCTTCTTCACAAAATTAGACCAGACAATATCCTCCTTTCTATGGGGAAACAAACCACGATGCATTAAGAAAGCGTATCTCCAACGGCCTAAGTCAAAAGGTGGGATGGCCCTTCCAAATTTTCTTAATTACTATTGGGCATGTAATATTCAGAAGCTTCTCTACTGGCCCAACCTAGAGAATGATCCTCTTTGGGCACAAATGGAGATGTCCTCTTCCCAGCAGTCTCTTTATTCTTTAATATGTTCAGGCTTACTGCTTGTCACTGTCGTCAGCTCTATGCCCACTGTTACGCACACTATCAAGATTCGGAAGCAATTCAGGAGGCACTTTGGTCTTAACAGACCATCCTCTCATTCCCCAATATGTCATAACCACTTGTTTAAACCATCGTGTATTGATCTCACCTTCCAAACCTGGTTTGACAAGGGAATCAAAGCTGTCGAAGATTTGTACAGCAAAGAGACTTTCATCATTTTCAGACCTGTCTGAAAGATTCAACTTGCCTAGATCTCATCTATTTCACTATTTCCAGGTTAGACATTTCTTACAAAAGCAATTTCCAGAATTTCCAAACCATCCTACTCATTCTGAAATTGATTACATTCTCTCTTTGAACCCCAATGTAAAGAGCCTAATTTCAAATATATATATATATATATATTGAAATAGATTCCATTAAGTCCGAGACTCTTAACAACTTAAAGTTGCTTGGGAGCAGGATTTGGGTGTGGAGCTGGAGGATAGGACGTGGGACACTGGGCCGGGGCTAGTTCACACTGTCTCAGTATGTGCTAGACAGTCTTATACAATGTAAGATCTTACATTGCATTCATTATACTAATGCTAGATTAGCAACGCTATTTCCTGTATAAGTGATGCATGTAACCGTTGTGGACTATCACCTGCAAACCTGCTTCACATGTTTTGGCCCTGCCCTTGCTTATTTGAATTCTGGACAGACATTTTTAAATCCTTTGGGGATATATCTGGTGTGGATGTTCCATCTGATCCTCTTACGGCCCTGGTTGGCATTTCCCCTAGGACTAACACTCCCCTGTATCTTGATAGAATTATGTCTTTCACCTCTCTTTTAGCTAGATGTCTAATACTGTTGAAATGGAAACATGTATCACCACCTACCCACAGTAGATGGGTCAAAGATGTGTTACACTACATCAAATTAGAGAAGATTAGATTTTCCCTGAAAGGTTCAATGAGAAACTTTCAAAAAACATGGTCACCTTTTCTGGACTGTATAAAGACCTTAACAGTTGTTCCAGAGGATGGGGATAGCTAAAGCTACAGAAGGTTAGATAGAGTATTCTGCATACATACACACAGATGCACACACAGTGTTGTTGCCCCCCCCCTCTTTTTCTTTTTCTTTTTCTTTAGGGGTCCATGCATGTACTGCAGGAAACCCATTGTTACTGTAATGGCATTACTTGGTATGAAATTCTGTCTTTGTTATGATTGTCAACAGTACTACAATTTTTTTTTCTGTTTCACTGCTCTGGGGATGGAAGGGTGGGAGGGAGGGAAAGATGGAGGGGATGGATATGTTTGTATTGTTTGAAAAAATTGCAAAACCCAATAAACAGATTTTTTTTTTATTCACCTACCAAAACTTTTTTTCCCGATTGTTTTCACAGGGGCGGGACAAATTGAGGAACTTAGAAAAATTTTCCTGTTAAAACTTTTTTTCCACCCGTTCTTAAGTCACAAACACTGGACAGAAAATGTAGGTCAGACTTAGAAAATGGATCACCAGAATTTTTTTCTCTCACTTGCCTCTCAAGGGTTCTGTAAATGACAGAATTGAATGGGAAAAAAAAACTTTGACTTGTATGCCTTTGGTTAAAAAAAAAAGAGAAGAAAATTACACTCTGCACAATTTTCCTTTTCCCTGTGAATGGAGCTGTGACAACATGAAAACAAATCCATATAAATGAGTCCATCTGCACTAACAACTGCAATTACTGTCATTTTGATACTACTTGAGATGTCATGCCGAGTGGAACAATCCATCTCTACCTGTACTTTCTGATATATTCACTGGTTTTAACTCTCACTTTCCATTTTGTTTTAGATGGGCTCACTTGATGGTAAGCAGTAAATGTGGCAGGCTGTGTCCTTTGGATGGCACAACTGGTGCAGGTATACACAGCACAAAACAGTGTATTGCCAAGCCCAGTCATATCTGTTGTTCCATTCTTGCAAATCCCTGACCTGTACTATGTAGCCTGTAATGTGGTTACCCTGTGTTATGATGTGCTAAGAGTTAAAACTCTCATAACGGCATGCAAATGATATAGACCTAGCTCTCCTCAAAATCCCTTTTCAAATCATTGTATCAAGGTACAAAACTCTTGGTTTAAAAAGATCTTAATGTCTGGGGCATCTGGGTGGAGTAGTGGTTTATTCCATTGCCTACCAACACGGGCATCGCCAGTTCGAATCCCCGTGTTACCTCCAGCTTGGTCGGACGTCCCTACAGACACAGTTGGCCGTGTCTGCGGGTGGGAAGCTGGATGTGGGTATGGTCGGTCGGGGCGCCTGTTCAGGGGGGAGGGGGAACTAGGTCCTCCCACGCGCTACGTCCCCCTGGCGAAACTCTTCACTGTCAGGTGAAAAGAAGCGGCTGGTGACTGCACATGTATCGGAGGAAGCATTTGGTAGTCTGCAGCCCTCCCCGGATCAGCAGTGGGGTTGGAGCAGTGACTGGAATGACTCGGAAGAGTGGGGTAATTGGCCAAGTACAATTTTAAGAAAAAGGGAAAAACCCACAAAAAAAAAAGACCTAACGTCTCCTTTCTCTGACATAACTGTGTGTCCTTTGCCTTAACATATAAGAATGTTGCTAAAAAAAACCCACTTAAAAACAGTAGCCGGTGAGATTTAAAACATCCTGTGGCCTAAATACTGCCCTCCTATATAACCTCAACATTAGCTCCTGGGAGAAATTTTGAGTTAATATTCTGTGTTTTTGCCAGACTGCTGTGTTTTTGCCCTCTGGTTGGATTTGGGTGTGGCTCAGCTCCATCTTTCCATGAAGGAAACTGAAGCAGCTACTTATCATTAAATAGCTAGCATTGTTGTACATCAAGGTTTGATGTTAACATTAAATAAATGCATTATTAATCCAGGCAAGGGGATGTGCGTGTAGATATGCCCTTTGGCAAAGAGCGATATTAATTTCTACCCAAGTGTACAAACTCGTCAGCAGGGCCAGGTATAGTTTACCAGACAAGGTTGTCATTACTTTGGGGAAACTTTCAGCACGGATTCCAAATGATTAAACCTGTCAGCTGGTTGGCGAAAGTGACAGTAGTGCCAACCTCTGAGCTTTGTGGTTTAATAGTTTGAATGCAGAACAATACAGGGGCAAAAATAGTCTGAAAATAACCAGGGCTGCTGCATTTGAGTCTCTTCGAGAAACATTTGATAGAAGAACAGTAGCAGCCACCTACATTCAGGCAGGTTAACAATGTTCTGCTGTAGCTGTTTCTTGATACGTAATAAACAGCAGAAATGCAAATATTGTGCACAAGCATATTTGGAGATAGCCTCATTTGTGTTAATAATATGTATTGTGTACTGAATGTGACATCATTCTGCACAAACCAAAAAAGTTGGCATGCAAGAGTTGGTTCTGATGCTGGTTCATCTTGGGGTATGCAACCACACGGCTTATGCAGATCACTTAATTGGACATGCATGGTCCGCCTGGAATCTCCTATCAGAAACTCAAAATGAGGAAATATCATGCATGTAGATGTGGCTAATGTATCACCTGATATGTATATACATTTATAGCATATATGGCCAAAATGTGGACACCCCCTTCTGAAATCAAAGATACAGCCATGCAGTCTCCATAGACAAACATTGGCAGGAGAATGGGTCATAAGGAAGAGCTCAGTGACTTTCAACGCGTCTCTGTCATAGGATGCCACCTTTTCAACAAGTCAGTATGTCAAATTTCTGCCCTGCTAGATCAGCCCCGGTCAACTGTAAGTCTGTTATTGTGAAGTGGAAACGTCTCGCCGCATCCCCGCGACCCTGAGAGCAGGATAAGTGGTTTGGATAATGGATGGAAGGATGGATGTTCAACAAGCACATACTATGGGTGTGATGTTCTGGTGTCCACATACTTTTGGCCATGTAGTCTATGTTTTTTTTTCTTTTCAAGTGACCTTCAGAAATGGCAACGTTCGATCCTTTCCTCTTGCCTTGTGCTACATAGTATGTCTTAATCTATATAGGGTCTCAGCTCTTAGTGGCCAGGCCTGTGTCAGTAATCTCACCCAAGAATTCCAAGTCAAGTTTTCGGCGTTACAGCAGTGTCGGGCGACAGATGGAGTGCACCATGAGAGGCAGACGGCTGAAAGGGAGAGGGAGGGAGAGGGCGGTGGGGAGAGGGAGGCTTCGTGTTATGCTGTGGAGAGGTGGAGGAGAGTTTGCCAGTTAACAGCATGGGGAACTCTCAAAGCTGGGGGGGGGTGTTGTGTCGGCCGCATGCTCCGGCTGATGCTCACAGAGCCAGGCCTTTTGTTATGCTGATTTACTGGGCCTTTTGTCCGAGACACAAGACAGTGGGGGAGGATGTGTGGGGGGGGGGGGGGGGAACACAACGGAGACAGAGAGAAAATGCGGAGGGAAGGAACGGAAGAAAGAGAGAATCTGCTCAGTATTCAGCGATTTGCGGTCACTTGTTGACAACTTACAAAATTTTACAATACATGCTGGCATACAGCGAACAAGACAACAGAATAGAGAGGGATGGAGGACGGGAAGAAACGTAGCAGGAGGAGACGGCATGAGGTATGTTATGGACCGTGCAATGTACACATGAGCGGCGTGCCACACAGTAAGGATGCAGCAGTAAATTGACACGGAGTCGTGGCGACGGTGCAATGCTGGGCGGACATTTTGGGCAAGATGGTGCTGACAGAAAGAAAGAAAAATTAGCAGGTATGAGCAGGAAGTAGGAGGAAAAAGAGACAAAGGCAGAAAGAGTAAGAGACAGTGTGTGTGTGTGTGTGTGTGTGTGTGTGTGTGTGTGTGTGTGTGTGTGTATGTGTATGTGTATGTGTGGCTAGAAGGTATCCTCTCTGTCCAGCCCCCAGCTGTGACGTCACAGGCTGAGAGAGCGAAAACACACCACTGTCAGTTGAGCTCCTCACTCACGCACACACTCTCCAGCGCACACATTCACGCCTGCTGTTCGAGACACACACACACACACAGTACAATACAACCAAACACAACAGCCTTGCTTTGGCACACGTTCGCACCCCAGCCACAGCTCGCTGATCAGTGCCCTCCCGTCACAACAGAGCACACTTGGTCAGTCACCCCTCGTCCGCAAAACCGGCAGGACTCAGAGATGCGCCGTCTCCACCGAGAGGTGCCCAACTCTGGCTGAGCCCGCGGAGACAACAGGAGGGAGGAGGGGAGAGGCGGAGAGGACGGAACGGCCGGGAAGAAAGAAGGAGCACTCCAAATTTTGTACTCATTTCCAAGCGGCAGATGTGACGGGAGAGGGTGGAGAGAACGAGGATTCCCTCTCACCCCCCCCCCCCCAAATCGCCCCACTCATCCAGGAGAACATTGCCCGGTCTCCAGCTGGAAGGGGGCAGCCTTTGTCCCACTCCCCACACTCTCACAGGGGAGTAAAGAGGAGTGCCGCTGACACGTTGACCTGCTGTGCTAGAGAAAGAGAAAGAGAGTGAGAGAGAGACCTGCTGTAGAAAAAGCATCGCTCCAATCAGCGTGCTCTGATTCAGAACTTAGGACAGCTCCTGAGCAGGACCTGCTCCCATACCAACACAAACGCAGAACGTCCATGTGTGTGTGGATCGACGCCATCCTGTGAGCTGTTCTACACTCCGGACCATCTGGACTGAAGATGCAGCCCACTTGCTCCCTTCACCTAGCTCCTTGCGGAGCCTCTCCCTCTCTAGGGGGTCAGAGCAACACAGCCGGCTTCCTGCAGCGGGAGGAGAAGCGGCTGTTCGAAAAGTTTTGGAAGGGGACCTTCAAGGCCGTGGCCACCCCCAGACCTGAGAGTGTCATCGTGGCCAGCATCACTGCCCGCAGGAGGGTGACCGAGTAAGTCCTCTGCTTTTGCAATATCTGCTGGCCCTTGTTAAATATAAAAAACATTTTTGAAAGTTGCCAGTTTGAAATTATCTTACCTGAATCCGCTTCCTTTTGATCTTTTAACCTGTTAATCACACATCCGTGTTGCGTATCGGCTTACGCATGCATGCGCACGGGGGGCCACGTGTGACACGCTATCAAACAGCTGGTGTGACAAGTGCAAGCTTCTGGTAACTACTGTACTGCGGTAGCGTCTTTTGAGCCTCTAATACCCTACCTGTTATGCCCCCCCCCCCCCGTCGCACAACAGCTGACCGCGTGCTGTCAACGGGCTTGCATGCTGCCCGCTTCCACTATTTCAAAGGTTAGCTGCCGGCTGGTCGTCTTGGAGTCAGGTGGGGCTGTTGGGATTTAGCCCTACTAAGATAAATGTCTGTGCGCCTCAGCACTCCTAGTCAGTTTTCTCCCTCTTTTTTTTATCCTGCCTCCTCTCCAGTCTGCATGCTCAGTACTAAACCTCTCGGCTTTGACAACTTTAGCCCATCTGACCAAGCATCGCCCAGCCCGGCACGTCCGTGTCGAGCGTTACACGGCGGCGCCACCGGCTGAAGAGCAGGTGCCGGTTTTTGCAACAGCACTTTCGGACATTATGCACGCGTTATAATACATGTGCACGGCTGCGGAACCAGCCACACACACACACACGCACACTCACACATGCACACACATGCACACACAGACACACACACACACATATGCACAGGCAGACAAGTCACACACTCGCAGGTACATGTAAGAGAAAAATGTCGTTTGCTTGGGTGACCTTTGAATGGTTTTAACACCCACAGTTGACTCTCCCTTGTGTGAAATTAGCGGTGTTGATGAGGATTAGGACGGCCCATTTCTTCCTGCGTCGACGCGAGCAGGCGAGAGACACAGTGAACCAGATAATGTGCCTTTAATGGCTTCTATTACAACCACCGCCGTGATGGCTTGGCTGACATCTGGCTTGGTAAGGGAGGATTTTATAAGATTGCAAGGTTAAAAAAAAAAGCACCTTTAATTATGCGCGTATGACCAAATATGCCTTTGTTGCATTTAAAACCCAATTCAGTGAGCCGGCTAAGTAACTGCACTTCCTAAATTTACTGCCAATCAATCGCAGCCAAGCACGTAAAATTGACTCGTTTCTATTCAGTTATTGTAAGGCACGTGGGATAGGATAGAAAAAAATAAATAAAATAAGGCCAAAGCCAGATAAATCATATACTGTTATTTGTCTGGCTGTGGTGAAGTGAGCAGCGCTTCGAAATAGCCAGAAATAGTGGAAGCTGTCTCTTCAGCTTTAGCGGCCGCGAGACGGAGGAGCTCTCCTCAAGCCAGCCCGCTCCTCCACTGCTGGCCTCTTCCCGGCTGACAGTGATGATGATGCTGGCCATCGTGCCGCCTGAGAGCAAGACGGGAGTGGCTCACGTTGCAGACACAACGTGGCTAATTTGGCTCCCAGTTCCTCTCCTCTCTCACCTCTGCCTCTCTCTGAGTTGTGTGTGTGTGTGTGTGTGTGTGTGTGTGTGTGTGTGTGTGGCAGGGCAATGTGGATTGTAAATAATGAGTAAAGCACAATGCAGTGTAACAGAACAACAGCAGGCGGGGGAGGTGGGATACAGGGGGGAGGAAGAGGCAGACTGCTCTCCTCACTACTCTGTTGATTTTACCCCGGCAGGCAGCGGCTGGGGGATGCTTGCATGGCCCCGGGCCCACTCTCTATCACTCTCGCTCTCTCTTTCACTCTGTCCCGCTCTCTCTCCCTCTCACTCTGTCCCTCTCTCTCTCACGCTCTCTCTCTCTCTCTCTCTCTCCCTGTCCCTCTCTCTCTCCGTTCCTCTCTCTCTCGCTCTGTCCCTCTCTCTCTCGCTCTGTCTCTCTTTCTCTCACTCGCTCTGTTTCTCACTCTCTCACTCACACTCTCTCTCTCTTGCTCTGCCCCTCTCTCTCTGTCACTTGCTCGCTCTCGCTCGCTCTCTCTTTTGCTCTCTTGCTTGCTCTCTCTTTCTCGCTCGCTTTCTCTCTCTCTCTTTTGCTCTCACGCTCACTCTCTCTTGCTGTCTCTCTCTCTCGCTCGTTCGCTTGCTCTCTCTCTCTTGCTTGCTCTCTCTCCCTCTCTCTTTCTTGCTCTCTCTCTAGCTGTCTCTGGAAGAGGAAATATCATTATTCACTCAGGATAACTGAGGGGTAACGAACGATCACAATGAGACGACCGCGGGGTGTGTGGGTGGGGTGTGTGTGTGGGGTGGGTGTGTGGGTGAGGTTAGCTGCGCAACAAGCAGAGAGGGAGAGGGAGAGAAAGAAAGAAGGCCACAGGGAGATGTTTCATCTCCAATCAGTGCGGGGTTTTTTCCCTCTTCTCCATTTGTCATCCTTGCCCGTCCCTTTGCTTCCTCTTGTTCTCTGACGCTGACTTAGTCTGGGGTTGTGTGATGGAAGATGGACTCTCTTTTTTGTAGTTTTTTTGGACATGTAACTTGTGAAGGAGTGACTTTGTTAGGACTGTAAGAAAAAAGGGTGTTTTTGCCGGTTGTGAAAGTTTGTTTGTTAAATAAAGGGCTGCTTTAAATTGTAATTCGCTCTTCCACCCCTCCGCCCAAGTGCCACCGAGGAGTAATTAGAGTGTGTTGGTCTCCTTTTCTCTGCTTCTCTCCTCCTCCTCCTCCTCCCTGTCTCCTCCTCTCTATCCCGGCTTGGGGGGGGGGGGTTCATTGGCTGTGTAGCTGGTTGGGTCCTGCCCTGAAGCCTTTTTACCCCTGCAAGCTGCTTTGTCAATGGGGTGCTTCTCATTAAAAATGCAGGCTGGCTATTTTTCAGGGGTACACAGTGTGTGTGTGTGCGCGTTAGAGAGAGTTTTTGTGCATGCCTGTGTTCGTCTGGGATGTTGGGGGGAGGGGTCTTGTCCAACGTGGTGGCAGATGGCAAGCTTGGGAGAGGGCTGGTCTGCGGGAAAGCAATGGCTGGTGGGGGGGGTTATGGGGTGTAGAGGTGAAGGGTCAAGCCTCAGCAGATGCTGGCTTAAAGAGGAAGAGGGGAAAGGGATTGAGAGGGCTTGTGCCCTCACAACACCAGAGGGAATTTGGACGATGCCAGGAGGCGCTGTCTAACCCCCCCCCACACACACACACACACACGAACCACACACACACACAGTAGACAAGATATGTTTACTGTGCAGATGATAAATATATGATAGATAAGACACAGGAGGAGCAGGGAGGTTACCTGTTGGACATGCAACTCTCTCGCTCGCTCTGTCTGTCTGTGTCTGTCTGTCTGACCGTGTCTGTCTGTCTGCTGTCTGTATGTCTGTCTGTCTGTCTGTCTGTCGCTCTCTCTCTCTCTGTCTCTCTTGCTCTCTTTCTGTGTCTGTCTGTCTGTCTCTCTGACTGTCTGTCTGTCTCTCTCGGACGTCAAAGATGATTCAGTACTGAACATGGCTAGTTTGTCCACTGTTATGGCTCTAGTCTTACTTCTGCTGTCACCGGTTAATGTCTTTGCATCAGTATATCTCTCTCGCTCGCTCTCACCCTCACTCATGCAGATTATATAATAATAATAATGATAAATAATAAATGTTATTTGTATAGCACCTTTCATAGTCAGAGATAATCTCAAAGCGCTTGACAGTGCATTAAAACAATAAAAACACAACAAAAAATACTCCTTGGTTAAATGAACTTCCCCTCTTTGTTTCTATGTCGCATTAGTCAGATTACAACGTGAATAATATAGTGCTCAGGACCTGGACTCATGTTTTATCACCAAAGTGGAGTTCAATTTGAAGTTTATTTCTAACACGGCCAATTAGTTTTAATCAGTAAAATGTGCAGCGTGTTTTGCTCATCACTTTGGCTAAATTCATCACGAGCCCTTTAGTGTGCCATCACCGGTGAGTTTGATAGGGATTTCACCAGTGGGTTTGATAGGGATGTCACCAGTGGGTTTGAAAGGGATTTCACCAGTGGGTTTGATAGGGATTTCACCAGTGGGTTTGATAGGGATGTCACCAGTGGGTTTGATAGGGATTTCACCAATGGGTTTGATAGGGATTTCACCAGTGGGTTTGATTGGGATTTCCCCAGTGGGTTTGATAAGGATTTCACCAGTGGGTTTGATATGGATTTCACCAGTTGGTTTGATAGGGATTTCCCCAGTGGGTTTGATAAGGATTTCACAAGTGGGTTTGATAGGGATTTCACCAGTGGGTTTGATAGGGATGTCAGCACAGCGAATATACAATGCATCTGGAAAGTATTCACACCCCTTCACTTTCCCAACATTTTGTTATGTTACAGCCTTATTCCAAAATTGATTGAATTCCTTTTTTTTCTCATCAATCTACGTACAATACCCCATAATGACAAAGCGAAAAAGGTTTAGTAGAATTTTTTGCAAATTTATTAAAAATAAAGAACTGAAATATTGCATGTACATAAGTATTCACACCCTTTGCTATGACACTCAAAATTGAGCTCAAGTTCATCCTGTTTCCACTGATCATCCTTGAGATGTTTCTACATCTTGATTGGAGTCCATCTGTAGTAAATTCAATTGATTGGACATGATTTGGAAAGGCACACACCTGTCTATATAAGGTCCCACTGTTGACAGTGCATGTCAGAGCAGAAACCAAGCCATGAAGTCAAAGGAATTGTCTGTGGACCTCCGAGACAGGATTGTATCGAGGCACAGATCTGGGGTAGGGTACAAAAAAATTTTCTACAGCTTTGAAGGTCCCGAAGAGCACAGTGGTCTCCATCATTCGTAAATGGAAGAAGTTTGGATCCACCAGGACTTTTCCTAGAGCTGGCCGCCAAGCCAAACTGAACAATTGGGGGAGAAGGGCCTTGGTCAGGGAGGTGACCAAGAACCCGATGGTCACTCTGATAGAGCTCCAGCATTCCTCTGTGGAGATGGGAGAACCTTCCAGAAGGACAACCATCTCTGCAGCACTCCACCAATCAGGCCTTTATGGTAGCGTGGCCAGACGGAAGCCTCTGCTCAGTAAAAGGCACATGACAGCCCGCTTGGAGTTTGCCAGAAAATACCTAAAGGACTCTCAGACCATGAGAAACAAGATTCTCTGGTCTGATGAAACCAAGGTTGAACTCTTTGGCCTGAATGCCAAACGTCACATCTGGAGGAAACCAGGCACCTCTCATCACCTTGCTAATACGATCCCTACAGTGAAGCGTGGTGGTGGCAGCATCATGCCTTGGGGATGTTTTTCAGTGGCAGGAACTGGGAGACTAGTCAGGATCGAGGGAAAGATGAGTGGAGCAAAGTACAGAGAGATCCTTGATGAAAACCTTCTCCAGAGCACTCAGAACCTCAGACTGGGGCGAAGGTTTACCTTTCAACACGACAACAACCCTAAGCACACAGCCAAGACAACGAAGGAGTGGCTTTGGGACAAGTCTGTGAATGTCCTTGAGTGGCCCAGCCAGAACCCAGACTTGAACCCCATTGAACATCTCTGGAAAGACCTGAAAGTAGCTGTTCAGCGACGCTCCTCATCTAACCTTACAGAGCTCGAGAGGATCTGCAGAGAAGAATGGGAGAAATACCCAAATATAGGTGCGCCAAGCTTGTAGCTTCATACCCAAGAACACTTGAGGCTGTAATTGCTGCCAAGGGTGCCTCAACCAAGTGATGAGTAAAGGGTGTGAATACTTATGTACATGCAATATTTCAGTTCTTTATTTTTAATAAATTTGCAAAAATTTCTACAAAACCGTTTTCGCTTTGTCATTATGGGGTATTGTATGTAGATTGATGAGAAAAAAAAGGAATTTAATCCATTTTGGAATAAGGCTGTAACATAACAAAATGTGTGGAAAGTGAAGGGGTGTGAATACTTTCCGGATGCACTGTATCTGGAAACAAAATGCAAAGTTGCTTTGTCGCAAAAGTCATTTGAATTCTAATTCTGTCACTGCTGTCACACTGAGGTAGTCAAACACCTCAAATATTGTCCCAGCTTTCAACAAAACGTGGAGCACATCGGTAATAATTTGAAAGGTTGGACTTTTTGTGTGTGCTGCTCTGTCTGCCTTGTCTGCAGGAGGACTTGCATGGCAGTGACAGTTGTGGGTATGAGCAGGGATCGTTGCAGGATGGGGAGGCTTTTTTTTTATGACTTCAAATGTCGATGTAATTTTTTTCCCCATATGTGTGGGTGAGATCCATCTATCCGTCTTTTTTTTTTTTTTTTACCCGCTTACCCCTTTACAAGGTAACTGGAACATGTCACGGGCATCCTTTGAGCAGAAAGCAGGTAGACAGCCAGGACAGATCAGCAGTTCCATCATTTCACCAGAACATTCCTACGTGCAATTCAGTTCTCCATTTCACCTGACAAACTGTTTTGTGCACTTTGGAGACAACCAAAGCAAACATGGGTTAAACTTGCAAAAAAAAAAAATTAGATAAAAAATTAATGCGTAATTTAATTATTGAATTAATTCACTCGTGCTCCATGACAGTATTGGGGTCGGCTTAAGTACAGGCTGCTAGTTTGGCCAGAAATCCTCAGTGCTGTCAGCCAGGCCAGAGGAGAAAAAGGAAACCTGCAGTGGTTCATTGCTGTTCGATTGCTTCTACCCTCCCAATTAGCAGCACTGTGACTCCCATCCGTGTTTCTTTCTGCCTTGAGGGTCTTGCGCTTATTTCAGCTCGACTTATCATTTCCAAGCCCGGCTGCAGAGTGGACATCATGAGCAAAATTACATGTGATTGTGCCATGGTTTGATCCTTAATCTAGTCCCGGTATGCGTGATTCAGTGGAACTTTGGTTTCCGGCTTTTAATGTTTTCCTTTCAATTATTTCAATTTTATTTACTGTGTGTGTGTGTGTGTGTGTGTGTGTGTGTGTGTGTGTGTGTGTGTGTGTGTGTGTGTGTGTGTGTGTGTGTGTGTGTGTGTGTGTGTGTGAAAGAATAGAAGGTTTTTAAAATAGGCGTTTGTGGTTTTCAATGCACTAAAGCAATAACACCGTACTCAGATCAGCGGGTTTGCCCATGCAGTTGAATGAATGAGAGAATATCTTCAGACCAGACAGCTTCGTGCCTTGACTTTGTAAACCATGACTATTATACATCACACACGTGGTCTTCTTTCTGTAAAATTAAAGACTGCTAATGCAATAGACTGTCTATTTGTACAGAAATCAGTGTGAGTGCCAACCAGACGATGTTGATAATAAGGGCCAAAAAGATGAGACACGGGTCTGCAGAGGAAACTCGAAACCTATGTAGGCACTTATATGACAAGTTTACTGAAGTACAATAAAATACTCTCTATGTATAAAGGAGATACTATGGCAATTATACAGTACCAAAGAAATATGAACTAGTGGCTCTCTACTGAACTTTACTTAGACAAGGCAGTAATTCTCTCTGTCTTTGGACATTGTTGAGTCAATAGTTGTGCTCTCTGATTTCACTGAAGAGGAAGCCTTTTGGAAAGAGGATATCTCCATTGACATCCATAAAGTATCATGTTAAGGGGGCATCTGGGTGGCGTGGAAGTCTATTCTGTTGCCTACCAACACGGGGATTGCCGGTTTGAATCCCCGTGTTACCTGTGGTTTAGTCGGACATCCCTATAGACACAATTGGCTGTGTCTGTGGGTGGGAAGCCGGATGTGGGTATGTGTCCTGGTCGCTGCACTAGCGCCTCCACTGGTCGGTTGGGGTGCCTGTTCGGGAGGAACTGGAGGGGCAATAGCGTGATCCTCCCATGCGCTACGTCCCCCTGGCGAAACGCCGCACTGTCAGGTGAAAAGAAGCGGCTGGCAACTCCACATGTATTGGAGGAGGCATGTGGTAGTCTGCAGCCCTCCTCGGATCAGCAGAGGTGGAGCAGCAACCGCGATGGCTCGTAGAGCGGGGTGATTGGCCAAGTACAATTGGGGAGAAAAAGGGGGAAAATCCACAAAAAAAAGTATCATGTTAAATTCAAAAACAGTGCAATTTGTGCAATTGTGTGTTAAAAAGAAAAGCAAGACTATGAACTGAGTGGGGTTTGCAGTACTGTAGTGCAGTGACATGATGGCACTAATATTCTGGGAAAATGTCCATCCATCCATTATCCAAACCGCTTATCCTGCTCTCAGGGTCGCGGGGATGCTGGAGCTTATCCCAGCAGTCATTGGGTGGCAGGTGGGAAGACACCCTGGACAGGCCGCCAGGCCATCACAGGTCTTTTGATACCATTAATCATGAAATATTACTCAATAAAATGGAAAGGTATGGTAACAGAGGGCAACAGGCAACAATTTGTATAAATAGGTGACTATAAATCAGCATTCATGGATATTACTTGTGGAGTCCCACAGGGGTCAGCATTAGGCCCGAAATTGTTTATTTTGTACATAAATGACATATGTATCAAGGATACTTAAACTTGTTTTATTTACCCCGGGAAAATGTATTATGGAAGAAAAAAAATTCCCCCGGAAGAGAATGAAGTCCAAATTTCGCTTTCATTCATTGTCCGAAGGGCACAAGGAATGGTGTGCATCCAGATGTCTGAGCGACGTAAGTTTCGCTCTCACCGTGTACATGTTGAGTTTTCGAAGCATACATTTACTCCAGCATATACACACAATAGATGCATCACCTACATTATGTCTGTGAGGATGGCTGCACCTGTATCCTTAAGCCGTTTGTATAGAGAGCTGAAGAGAAATTTTAAAGTCTGAATCGCAGCGTTCCCCGTCTCCTGTGAGCCTGAGCCAACAACTCTTTCAGGGGGAGATGAGAAGCTGTGTGTTTTTCTCTACTGCTCAGGGATATGATTCAGAAGCTGGAGACGCTCTGAGCCCCTTTGGGCAGTGTGCTGCTAGGCTGCAATCACATACACACACATGCTGAGATGTGATCACACGCACTGGTCTGCACACAAACAGTACATGCACAGATTCATCTGCACATTAGCAACAACATGTACTTGCACATACGTGGCCATAAAAATACGCACAAATTTGCATGCATCTGCACACGTGGACGGACAAATGCCCACACAAACAGACAAGCATGCACGCACACACACACACAAACACACACACACACACACAAGGTGACTGATAAACACTGCATCCTAAGCTTCAAAAGTATTTTAACCACGGCGCCTTTTTGTACTGAGAATGTCTTCAGAGCACCTTTATCACTGCAAAGAGAATAAATTTCCTTTGGCACAACAGCGTAAACTAGTCGTGATATTGTGCATGTGTTAAGCCCTTTGAATGCAACGCTACTGAGCTACAGTTATAAGTCAATCATTTGGACGGGCTGACTCGAACAATTTATTTTATTACTTTGTGAATTTATAGATCAATTTAAATTATTCAAATTAAAATATTAATTCGCTATTTATGTCAGATTCAAAGCTAGCATGTCATCTTTGCTTTAACTGAGTTGTAGCTTAAAAATATGACCAACAAAAAAAACAACTGTAAATTACTGCCATTATGGGCATTTTTTTGAAAACCTGGCAGGAGGCTGGGGAGACTGCCACCCAAAGATGTGGCTTCACTGCCACATGGTGCAGGTTGTGATGGATGGACATTAGTGGCCCATATGCTGCCAATACCTCCAGCCCTTCTCTTTGCCCAGGCTTAAAATGAACAGAATGGCTGCAGCACACCAGGGTGCCTTGGCACCCAGGTTTACAGCCGGTGGCTCGGTAATCTCTCCACCAGCCCAACATCGGTGACAGCATTTCAGAGGATGAGAGGAAAGTTGAGTCCGTTAACGTGTCCAAACAGCAAACTTGTATAAGCAGATTTTAGCTCCAAATTCAAATTTAACTGGCGTGACTTGAGGTTTTGAGGACGTGAGGCCCTGTGATGGCCTGGCAGCCTATCCAGGGTGTCTCCCTGCCTGCCGCCCAATGACTGCTGGGATAGGTTCCAGCATCCCCGAGACCCTGAGAGTAGGATAAGCGGTTTGGATAATAGATGGATGGACTTAAGGTTTTGCCTCAGTAATATATACCCGTGTTTTGCTTCAGCAAAATGCTCTTAGCTGTTATTTTCATGACTTACTGTAGCTGTTAGTTGTGTAAAGTCTGAAACTGGTGCATAGTTATCTGAAGCCTTTAGTTTACTATGCCTAAAAACTTTGGAGTAAATGGTAAATGGATTGCATTTATATAGTGCTTTTTTAGCTGCAGCAGCGACTCAAAGCACTTTACAATCACTGAATGCCTCACATTCACCCACACTCATACGCCGGCGGCGGTGTTGGCCGTGCAAGGTTACAACTAGCTCACCGGGAGCAGCATGGAGTGAGGTGTCTTGTTCAGGGACATCTCGACATTTTTGCAAGGAGGAGCCAAAGCTCGAACCATCATCCCTCCAGTTTCCAGATGATTTGTTCTACCTCCGAGCCACTGTCGAGTACTTTGTGCAATCAGAATCAGTTTTATTTTCCATGTCTTGTATGTTGGAATGTATCCCAGCTAGCAGACACATTTGGGCCTAATCTGGGGCACTTTTGGTACTTACAGCTCAGTTACGGCACGGCAGCTGTTGTGTGGGCCAGACGTCGCCCAAATGTCATAAGCCGGCAAGCGTTGCATGGGCCAGACATGGCCAAAATGTAATGAACCAGGCTTACAGCACATACTGTGTGGGCCAGATGTGGCCCAGATTTAGTTAAGACACATGCTGTGTGGGCCAGAAGAGGCTCAAAAGTCATGAGCCGGGCCTGACTTGGGTTACAGCAAGTGTTGTGTGGGCCAGACATGGCCCAAATGCGGACCATAAGAGAAATCCAGATGTAGGCCATATAAGGTGGACCCGTGGCTGAGTTGAGGCAGCCACACACCCTGACTCAACGCTGTCATTCAAGGCCAAATGTGGGCCGTAAGGTAACTGCAGATGTGGGCCATATTTGGGCCAAAGATTCTTTGCTATCTGGGTACAATGGGTTTGACTCAGTGGGTTGTTCACATTTTGTAAGTCTGATTAACGTGGCGGTAAGCGATCCTGGGTGGAAGTTAGCAAGAGCTAGCTATATTCTGAAAACACTGCAGAAGAATTACTCACTCACTTCTACTTAAGAGTCTCGTAAGAGCACAAACTAACTGACAGCAAGTAGGAACCAATGGAGACAGCAGTGTGCAAAGAGCTGTCCTGAATGGCTGATAAGGGGCGGATTTATTTCTCACTGCATCTATTTACTTGATAGCTGTCAGGGTGTAGAGCGAGTTTGACATGTATTATAAAAACAGTTTAGAATTAAAATCACTGATAGCCACTTGATACATAGGATTAATGATTAAAAACAAGTATGAAACAGGTTCATTCATTTACTCCAAGGCTAAGTGATATTTGACTTGGATCCAGGAAGTGACACTAGAAACCACAAAAAGAATGGAAAAAACAGACACAGAATTCATAAATGTTATGTTTCTATAATAGGACGGTTCTAGTCAGTTTTTTTTAACCCCCCCCCCCTTTCTCCACAATTGTATCCGACCAATTACCCCACTCTTCTGAGCCATCCCGGTCGTTACTCCACCCCCTCTGCCGATCCAGGGAGGGCTGCAGACCACCACATGCTTCCTCCGATACACGTGGAGTCACCACGTGCTTCTTTTCACCTGACAGTGAGGAGTTTCACCAGGGGGATGCAGCATGTGGGAGGATGACGCTATTCCCCCCAATCCCCCTCCCCGAACAGGCGCCCCGACCGACCAGATGAGGTACTAGTGCCGCGACCAGGACACATACCCACATCCGGCTTCCCACCCGCAGACACGGCCAATTGTGTCTGTAGGAACGCCCGACCAAGCCGGAGGTAACATGGGGATTCGAACCGGCGATGCCCCTGTTGGTAGGTAAAGGAATAGACCGCCATGCTACCCGGACACTCCTAGTCAGTTTTTTCAAGTCAATTTTATTTGTATAGCCCGTTATCACAAGTTATAAATTTGCCGCAGGGGCCTTAGAGCAACACAACATCTTGTCCTTAGACCCTCGCATCGGATGAGGCAGTGTTTCCCAACCCAGTCCTCAAGGAACCCCTATCCTGCAGATGTTCTTTGCAGCCCTGAATAGGTACCTGTTTGTAGTTATTCAACCAATCAGCAATGAATTATGTGCACACCTTGCATAATTAAGTGCTGTGAGATGATTGGTTGAGTAAGTACAAGCAGGGCTACCTATGCAGGGTTACAATGAAAATCTGCAGGGTATGGGTTCCTTTAGGACTGGGTTGGGAAACAACCAGGAACAACTCCCTAAAAAAAAAAAAACCTTTAACAGGGAGAAAAAGCAGGAGGAAACGTCAGGGAGACCAACAGAGGAGGGTCTCTCTCCCAAGACGGACAACATGCAATGGATGTTGTGTTTACACAATTTACACAATACAACACTGAAAGAGGATAACACACTTGTAATGGAATTATAAAACATATGAAGAATATGATGAGCAGGATGCCAAGCAGTGTCCAGACGCCACCGGAACAGCCCAGGACCCGAGCCACGCGACAAGCATCACCATGGAGACAAAAACAAAAAAACAAACACATTAGTCACACTTCTGAGTGAGAGAAGGATACCACATTGAAACAGGATAACAAAATTATATGGATTGATAAGATATATAAAAAGAAAATGTGATGAGGATGCCAAGCAGTGTCCAGATGATGACCACCATCACCATGGAGACCTGGGAGGAGGACTGACTGACTACACGTGCACGTGCACACAGGGGAGACTCACACCATTCACACAGAAGAAGAGAAAGGAGAAGACATCATTCAGCGATACAGAAAAGACACGAGAGAAGAGAACAGTTTGCAATAATCAATACTCTATAATCTATACTCTATAATCTATTCTGTAATCTCGTCAGCAGAACAGTGGTTGGTAAATTCATTGAGACAGTAACCAACCCGCCATGCAGTACAGGTTGTGAAGCACTCAACTTAAAGGTAACTAATAGTAGGTTAAGGCAGAAAGATGGGCTTTAAGTTTGGATGTAAAGGACTCAACAGACTGATTGTCTGATGGCAGCAGGCAGGTTATTGTGACAGGAAATAGGAAACAGGAAAAGGCCCTGCCACCTGCTGACTTCTGTTGACATCAGTGAACATAAACGTTTCCTTCCCTGAGCTACAACTGTGTAAATCGAGATTTTACATTACAGTGTGATGCAATCAAGAGAAATGTTCAGTTTTATTAACAATGCCCGAGGACCCTTTTCACGAGTTCATATTTACTGTGTGTACTCATGAGCTTTGTTCTCTAGCAGCTTTATCAAGTCAACATGTTTCTGTTTTTTAACCATTATCCGAACCGCTTATCCTGCTCTCAGGGTCGCAGGGATGCAGGAGCCTATCCCAGCAGTCATTGAGCGGCAGGTGGGGAGACACCCTGGACAGGCCACCAGGCCATCACAGGGCGGATATACACACACACACACACACACACACACACACACACACACACACACACACACACACATACACCTTCATACATAGGGGCAATTAGTATGGCCGAGTCACCTGGCCTACATGTCTTGGACTGTGGGAGGAAACCGGAGCCCCCGGAGGAAACCCACACAGACACGGGGAGAACATGAAAACTCCACACACAGGACGACCTGGGACAACCCCCAAGGTTGGACTAACCCAGGGCTCAAACCCAGGACCTTCTTGCTGTGAGGTGACCGCACTAACCACTGCGCCATCGTGCCGCCAAAGTTTTTTGGTTTTTTTTTTTTTTTACATTTTATCCTCCTATTTCTCCCCAATTTACTTTGGCCAATAACCCCACTCTTCCGAGCCATTCCGGTCGCTACTCCACCCCCTCTGTCAATCCGGGGAGGGCTGCAGACTACCACATGCCTCCGCCGATAAATATGGAGTCGCCAGCCGCGTCTTTTCCCTTGACAGCAAGGAGTTTCACCAGGGGGACGTAGCGCGTTGGAGGATCACGCTATTCCCCCCAGTTCTTCCTGCCCCCTAAACAGGTGCCCCGACCGATCAGAGGAGGCGCTAGCGCAGCGACCAGGTCAAATACCCACATCCGGCTTCCCACCCACAGACATGGCCAATTGTGTCTGTAGGGATGCCTGACTCAGCCGGAGGTAACAGAGGGATTCGAACCGCCGATCCCCGTGTTGGTGGGCAACGAAATAGACCGCTGCGCTACCTGGGCGCCCCCTCTGTCTGTTAATGTCAATGGTTTAAAATGCAAAGAGTACTTTTAAATGTCAGCATATTTAATTTTTACATGAAAGTAGGTCAAACTGGGACTGAGAGAATGAGGAGTAGCCTGAACAAGCATTTCCTACTTTAAACAGCACAAGACGCCCCCCCTCCCCCCCCCCCCCACACACACACACACACATCATTTAACAACACTCTTGCCGCCTTTGAAAATGTATGAGAGTTTGACTGCGAGCCACCTGAAAAGTTATTTCCCAGGGTAAAGAGGTCACATCTGATTTAAAATTGTTAGCAAGGTTAGGAAATAAAGGATATTTGTGTCAACAGCAACCATTTTGTGTTAAGAGCTGTAAATGGTGGTGTAGAAACAATCCCTGCCAGAGCCCAGATGGTCAAACAAACATTTAATATGTTGAATTGAGGGTGTGCGGGTAGTGTAGCAGTCTATTCTGTTGCCTACCAACACGGGGATCGTCGGTTCAAATCCCCGCGTTATCTCTGGCTTGGGGGGAAGCCGGATGTGGGTATGTGTCCTGGTCACTGCACTAGCGCCTCCTCTGGTTGGTCGGGGGCGCCTGTTTAGGGGGGAGGAGGAACTGGGAGGAACAGCGTGATCCTCCCATGTATTATGTCCCCCTGGCGAAACTCCTCACTGTCAGGTGAAAAGAAGCGCCTGGCGACTCCAAATGTATTGGAGGAGGCACGTGGTAGTCTGCAGCCCTCCCTGGGGAAATATGGTGCTTGTGCTGTCTTTACATGTTTTGGTGGACTTATGAAGTGTGTTTTAGTCAGTCCTTTTGTGACATGTAGGGTTTGGATTTTTTGTGTGTGTGAAAATCCCAGTTCGGTACAGGCTCTCTTTGTGTTTGAAATAACCCTGACATGAAAGCTGTGAAACTTTTCTATAGTAAAGCAAAATAGTTCAGCTGCACTTCACCTGCTGAGATGATAGTCTGTGAGAACGTGGGACAGCTCTGAAGAAAGCACCGGCTAGAATCGCCATTTTTACCAATTCAAACAAAAGCAGGTTAAAACTCGCCATTCTATGATGTCTAATCAACTTTTGTTAAGGCTGCTGGCAAAGAAATGCTTACAGATTCTGCCTTAATATTGACCCGCTTCCGGTGTGGGAAGATGGCGGTGCGAATTCACGTTTGCAGCGGCCTCACCAGGTACCGTCCATGCAGTGTCTTTGTCCACGTCTGCGTCTAAGTTTTTCTTCGTTTGATGGCTGGGAGGGCTGGCTCTAGATCAGCTGAGAGAGCTTGGTCTGCTGCGTCTTGTGGGCCCAAGGACCACGGCCCTGCCTCGAGCTGTGCCCAAAGAGGAAACACCGAGGGCGGTCTGGTGGCGGCCTCGCCTAGCGTTGACTGTGTTTTAGTGTTGTCGTGTGGAGTGCGGGGAGGTGTGTCGAGGGTGTCTGGCTGGGAGAGCTGGCGTTGGATCGGCTGGGGGAGCCTGGTCTGCTGCGTCCAGTGGGCCCAAGGACCACAGCCCTGGCTGGAGCTAACCCGAGGAGGAAACATCGAGGAAGCGGGGCAGGCTAAGCTAACTGCTAGCCCATGCAGACCAGCAGTTCTGACAGTTATCCTGGCTGGCGTTCGCTCCCTTGGAAAGTGGTTTTTTTTTTAGTTTGGATATGTGTGTTAGTTTAGATATGTAGTTAGTATGTGTGTTCTCGTAGTTCTTGTAGTGTTTGGATATGTGTTTTTGTCTTTGTGTTGCACTGCTGTGGGCTGGGGGAAACGATATTTCGTTTCATAAATGACAAATGAAGTGTTGCTGATTACTGGTTCCTGATCAATAGTGAGAAAAGCTGACAGACGTTACCTCAACACCGAAACTCACATCCTGTAGATGCTGCAAAACAAAACCTTTTTACTTACACTGAGGCTTAAAATGATGATATTTTATACTTGTATATACTAAACAACCAATACACAGCTTGTGTACAAGGCAAGGTAAAGGAATACATCTTATAAATGTCATGTACGTACCTGCATGGACAAACCTGGTGTTGCATGTGTGCCTCTTACTTGGCCTGTCCTGCAGGATGAGATGGAAATGAATGTTACGTACACTACACAGTGTGAAGTACAGCACCCAGCATTTAAATGCAATTTGTGATGAATTGTGTGAAAGACAGAGAAGGAGTGGGAGTGGGGAGGAGGAGAAGAATCAAGGTTGATATTTAATAAAGAGGTGGAATGGAAATCAATGGAAATATGTTTAATGTCAACGTTATGGAGCGTTGAGTGCAACGCTGCATGGATGTAATAACTGTCTGGTCTAGAGAGAGGGAGGGGGGGGAGAGAGAGAGAGAGAGTGTTTGAATATCAACTGCAGCAGATTTTGCAATATATACTGACACCAAGCGAACGGGAAACCAGGACCATACACACATCACCATGAGACAGTGACAGGCAGAACATTCAATATCCGTCCATCCACTATCCGAACCGCTTATCCTGCTCTTGGCCGCGGGGATACTGGAGCCTATTTAGTATGGCCGATTCACCTGACCTACATGTCACATGTAGGCCTCACAGTGAAAAGAGGGCGCCATGGCGGCGCAGTGGTTAGCACGGTCCCCTCACAGCAAGAACGTTCTGGGTTTGAGCCCCGGGGTAGTCCAACCTTGGGGGTGGTCTCGGGTCGTCCTCTGTGTGGAGTTTGCATGTTCTCCCCGTGTCTGCGTGGGTTTCCTCCAGGTGCTCCGGTTTCCTCCCACAGTCCAAAGACATGTAGGTCAGGTGACTCAATTCAGTTCAATTCAATTCAGTTTATTGTCATTAAAAACAATGTGCAGGCACATGTCAAAAATGAAATGATTCGGCCATACATGCAGTATTGCACTGCTGTATATGTTTAATAATGTGACACACAGTGCAGGTATGAATAGGTTGAATTGTGTAGGTAAAGTGTATATTTAGATGTCTGTGTCTTAAGTGTTTCTCTCCTTTACGTGAGTACTATTTGTTAAAGCTGTGCTCTTTTTCAAATCCATCTGTATGTCAAATACTGCAGCTCCAATCCAGACAGCATCCGGATGTAGGCCACTTCAGGCAACGATGCAGCACTGATGGCCTTCTTCTGGCCCTGACAAAATGGATGTGAGCCTGACGTGGCCCACATGTATAATAGCAAATATGGCCCAAATATGCCAAATCACACATGGGCCTTTTTTGGCAAAGATGCGGTGCGCTCGGCAACATGTGATCTGGATGTGACCCTGAAGTGGCCCGTGTGGTAAATGGTGAATATGGCCCAAATATCACACAACAAATATAGGCCACCTTTGGCAAATATGTGGCACATGCGGCATTGCTATGGCTTGGTTCTGGCCCAGATCTGGTAAACAGGAGCGGACCACCCAAGTGCCATCATTCCACGCGGTATGTAGGCCGGATGAAAGTGTCGGGTGTGGGACGGGTCTGGGCCACAGCAGTTTTGCTGTCTGGGAAAGAGAAATGTAGTGATATAGTGAGTCATCAGAAAGAAAGAAAGAATACAAGTGACAGAAAACTTTTTCGAGGCACTGGAGCGACCAAGGTTGTTGTATTTTGCTGAATGTCACATTTCAATATGGATCCGTCCCTCAATCCTCACCGTACGTAGTTTAATTCTGTGTGGGCACATGCTTGTGAATGAACTCGCAAGACGACGCGAGAGACGGTGACGCATTCCTTTTGTCCTCTCACTTCTCTGCACGAAATGAACGGCAGTAAATCTTGCCGGCAGCGAGATGACCTCTTCCCTCTGAGCGATTTATTACAGGAGTGTGGTGGGTTGGAAGGGACGCCTCTGTCATCATTACTTCCTATTAAATGTTCACAGTTCAGGCAAGTCCCCGCGCACTCCTTTTTAATAAGGCTGGAAAAATATCAACCAACTCTCGGATACCTCTGATAATTACCTACCTCGCAGAGGAGAAATGTATGCAATTGGATAGAAAAAAAAAAGGATTATGATTCATAGGCATAGAAAAAAAATCTGTACTCCTTTGTTATCCCCGCCACATGCAGTAGCGTGGAGGGGATTAGGCGTTTGGTCGCACGTGCATGTGTGTGTCCACGGGTAATCTCGCAAACTGTTCGCAAACTACTGACACATGGGGGAAGTTTGCCCTCAGGGCTTTCTTCCAAATTCATTTATCGTGCCTAAATTTAACCTAATCTTACATAATCTTAAACTAACTTAACCGGACGCTAACCTTAACCAATAGCTAACCTTGTACAGACGGAGCCTTCTGTCCATACCCTGCATTCATCCATCTATCCATCCATTATCCAAACTGCTTATCCTGCTCTCAGGGTCGCGGAGATGCTGGAGCCTATCCCAGCAGTCATTGGACGGCAGGCGGGGAGACACCCTGGACAGGCCGCCAGTCCATCACAGGGCATGTTCTCTGCATTACATTACATTACAGTCATTTAGCCGACGCTTTTATCCAAAGTGACTTACAATAAGTGCATTTAACGTAGGAAATCAGGAGAACTACTAGTCATCAGAGGTCATAAGTGCATTTAAACAAGCATCTAAGAGCAAAATCAGTGCTAAAGTAAAAGTGCAAGAAAGAGATTTAAAAAAAAAAAAAAATTTTTAATGAATGAATACAATAAGTGCTAAGAACAAGTAACAGGGTAGTAGTTCTTAAAGAGGTGAGTTTTCAACCTGTGCCGAAAGATGGGCAGCGACTCCACTGTCCTGACATCAGTGGGGAGTTCATTCCACCACTGTGGGGCCAGGACAGAAAGGAACCGCGACCGGGTCGATCGGCAGCAAGGGCCTCTGAGCGACGGGGCAACCAGGCGTCCCAAGGCAGCAGAGCAAAGTGGTCGGGCGGGGGTGTAGGGCTTGACCATGGCCTGGAGATAGGAAGGAGCGGCTCCTTTCACTGCCCTGTAGGCTAGCACCAGAGTCTTAAACTGGATGCGAGCAGCTACTGGGAGCCAGTGTAGGGACATGAGAATAGGAGTTGTGTGGGAGAACTTAGGGCGGTTGAACACCAGACGAGCTGCAGCTTTCTGAACAAGCTCCAGAGGTCTGATGGCCAACGCCGGGGCGCCAGCAAGGAGGGAGTTGCCGTAGTCCAGCCGGGAGATGACCAGAGCCTGGATGAGCACCTGTGCCATCTTGTTGGTGAGGAATGGGCGAATCCTCCTGATGTTATAGAGGAGAAATCTGCAGGAGCGAGCAACCGATGCAGCGTTTTCAGCAAACGACAGTTGGTCGTCCAGGATCACACCCTGATTCCTCACAGTCCGAGTTGGCGTCACCACGGTGTTGTCAATGGTGATGGCCAGGTCTCAGTGGGGCAACCTTTCCCCGGGAGGAACACCAGCTCTGTCTTGTCCAGATTGAGCTTCAGGTGGTGTGTCGCCATCCACTCCGACATGTCAGTCAAGCACGCAGCAATGCATGTGTCTACTTGTGTGTCAGAGGGAGGAAAGGACAAGATCAGCTGGTTGTCATTGGCCTAACATGTCATCGGCAAATCTTCACATTTGATATTTGCTCCTCTGACCACGTCTTCCAGTCCTCCTGACGGCTCACATGACTCCAAGCCAAGGCCCCCCTTCGTTCAGGGATGGTCGTTCCCTCTTCACATAGATGGTCTCTTTGACTCTCCATTCAAACCATCGTTCCTCCCTATCAAGGATGCACACATCCTCATCCTGAAAGAGTGGCCACTGGCCTGTAGATGGTGTAGACTGTGGAGTCCTGGTCTGTTGTGTTAGCTCTCCTGTGTTGTGTCATCCTCTTGGCCAGCGTCTGTTTAGTTTCCCCGATGTACAAGTCACAGCAATCCTCCTGACACTTAACAGTGTACACTGTATTGCTCTGTTTGTGCCTGAGGACCCGATCCTTGGGGGTGGACCAACTTCTGGCACAGCATGTTTTGGGGTTTGAAAGCAACTGACACGCGGTGTTTGGAAAAAATTCATCTCAACTGTTCCGACACTCCCTCCACATACGGCATCACCACCGATGAAACGTTTCTCTCACTAAACGTGTCCAGATGAACTGATTCAACTTTCTGTGGTTGCCTTACCTGGATTATTGAGCATGCATAAAGACATTTGGGGTGGGGGGGGATGATGTAATCCATCCAAGAACAGGGGGACTGAACACTGACTCGTTCATTTTTATGATGTTCATGAAATTGTTGAATGTATGTTGTAATTTCTTTGTTTTCATGTTCAAGCATCACTGAATATATTTTGATTTTTAGAACCCTGTGGTTGATGTTGTGTTGTTTTGACCCGTCCCTGTTGAGATAGACCGGCCACTTGTGAGGACGTGAATGAGTGTGAGAATAACTTCATCATCTTTGCTTCCACCGGTATGAGCCAAAAAGAAAGAGACTCGGTGAGACAGGTTTCAAATATACAACAGCTGAAGAAGTCATAATCATAATAGGATCTGCCGCGCTTCAGGGGAACGAGGGATTGTTATTGCCACATCCAACTGGAATGTGCCACCAGCCGGTACAATCACTCATAATGACAGTAGGCGAATACCCTCACAGTGTAAAATTGTACACAGACAGAGGCCTCATCAAATATGCATGCACGCCCCGAGTTGGCATATTGGAAAATCTGAAAACGTCCAACATAATAGGCTGAGTTTTTTTTCCCATCTCTTTGCCCAGTGGCACATTCTACGGAAGTGTATTAAGAGTTTTTTTTTTCTTTCTCTCTCTCTCGAAGAGGGGGTGCATGTGGGGTTGGGGGCTGGGGTTATATTCTGAGTTTAAAGCCAGAATTTCTGAGAAAAAAAGAATCAGTTTAGTGTTTATTGGGGCTATTTGTTAAAATGGTGCAGTGGTTAGCATGTTCGCCTCACAGCAAGAAGGTCCTGAGTTCGAGCCCCGGGGTAGTCCAACCTTGGGGGTGGTCCCGGGTCGTCCTCTGTGTGGACTTTGCATGTTCTCCCCGTGTCTGTGTGGGTTTTCTCTGGGGGCTCCGGTTTCCTCCCACAGTCCAAGGACATGTAGGTCAGGTGAATGGGCCGTACTAAATTGTTCCTAGGTGTGAATGTGTGTGTGTGTGTGTGTGTGTGTGTGCGTGTGTGTGTGTGTGTGTGTGTGTGTGTATGTGTGTATGGGCCCTGTGATGGCCTGGTGGCCTGTCCAGGGTGTAGGGTAAGTGGTTTGGATAATGGATGAATGAAACGAATAAGGTGAATTTGTGCCAACAGACAAAGAACTTCCTTATTTCTAAATCCAATTCTAAAATATAACTTGATAAAGAGCATCCATGTCATCAATTTTAACGAATAGCTCCAATAAACACTAAACTGACTATTTTCCTCAGAAATTCTGACTTTAATCTCGGAAATTCTGAGTTTTCTCTCAAGTCATTGCTGACTTTTCTCAGAAATTCTGACTTTTAATCTCAGAATATAACCCCTCCACGTGCCCCCACTTCGAGAGAAAATGTAAATCTCCGTTGGTGGCCCTAATACGCTTCCTTAGCTTTCAGGTCTGCAGTCGAGATGTCAAAAACAATCATTTTTACAGCAGGTTCACACACAGAAGACAGTTGGTTAGATAATAAGCTCTGTTCTTTAAAGTTTTAGATGTAGAATATTGTATGTCAGCCCTGTGGGGTCCATATTCCTTGCTTCCCGCTACATCAATGCAATTGGGCCATCGAAGCGGTCATGAGATCCGTTATTAAAATACAGACTTATCAAAGTTAGCTTCTCATCGCTTAAATTAAATCATTTCAAGGTTGAATGGCTCCCATAGCCAGGCCTCCTCCTTCATTTTTCATTTTCGCCCCTTGCCCATCCTCATTCCAGGAGGACGGTCTGCCATTCATGTGAAATTGCCCGTATTTGCATAACTGATGCTGGGGTACGGCTGCGGAGTGTTGTGACATCTATGTCACAGTTGCAATTGGAGACGGTGGAATTAATTGGCTGAACTGATTGGTCACGCTTTCCTTCCCTTCCCGCTCCCCTACCCTCCCTTCCGCTACTGTTATTTGGCTCCAAATGTCGACCTGAATCGTGCTGTCTGGAGCCAGACACCTATTCAGGTTAACGCTAGGTGTGGGGTTGTGCTTGTGTTTCATTTGGTGTACTGTGGAAAGGTGTTTGAACAAGGCTGTGTGAGACAAACATCCAGTTCTTGCTGTGTTGATGAGTCCACTTTTTTCCAGCTCCCGGAGAGTTTCTTTTTCTGCCGACCTCTCTGACCCCTGTGCAATGAAAGACAGTGGAAATTAAGTTCATATGTCACACAGTAGACTGTACTACTCCATATAATGTCTACATTAAGTATTTATGAACAGAATAATTAAGCTTTCTATAATGTCCAGTGGCCTGCTGTTCAATATTTTAGCTTAAATAGTCCACAGATCCCTCTACCTCTTTTTTCCATTAACGTTTCCAGTGCTCGCTGATCTGTAAGAGGCAGTCCTTTCCATTGGCTTGTGCTTTACCATCTCAGCATGGACGTGCAGGTTTATTGTATTTTTTTTTTTTATAAACTTTATTTTCCAATTTTCAAGTTTTTTTAGAACAGGTATACAAAGCACACGAACAACAACAACAACAACAAAAATAAACATGCAGGAATCCCCCCTCCCCCCCAAGGCTCAAAAAAAAAAAAAAGACTACGCAGGGATTTCTTATTCCAATTCCACATAATAACCATATTTTTGAAGAAAATATAAAGTTGTACACATATATCTATAAGTATTTTCGTTACAACCAGGTAAATAAAAAGTACATTCAATAAAAGGGAAACCCTTCAATAAAGTCTATGAAAGGACTCCAGGTCAAAGTAAAGTTTTTGCGGGTTTTACATATTTTATATCGGAGCTTTTCTAAAGGTAGAAAGGACAGCACCTCCCTCAACCACTGCAAAAATGATGGCGCTTTATTTGACTTCCAGTTAAATAGGATAAGTCTGCGTGCTAGTAATGAGGCAAATGCTAGAGCATTTGCCTGCAAAGTTGTGACCTTACAGTTAGGGGGTGGTATGCCAAAGACGGCTGTGTGAAAATCGGGGTTTATGGTCTGTTTACAGATATGTGAGAATACATTAAATATCCGTCCCCAATAACTGTTGAGGGAGGGACATGCCCAGAACATGTGTCCCACCGAGGCTGGACTATGACTGCACCTCGGACAGCTAGGGTCTGTGGTGGGAAAGATTCTGGCAAGCTTGTCCCCCGAGTAGTGAAGACGGTGAAGCACCTTAAACTGAATTAACCCATGTCGTATACACAATGAAGACGTATGAATACGAGTTAAGCTGTCCCGCCATGCCTCTTCAGAAAGCTCTACACCCAAATCTCTCTCCCATGCAGTTTTTGTTTTGTCCCAGGATATCTGTTTCAATCCCTGTATCAGTGTGTAAATTATAGAGACCCGTTTTTTCCCAAAGGGATCCTTCTCTAGAATAACATCTAATTGGCTCCTGGTTGGCAGATACGGAAATGAGGGAAACACTTTCTTGGCAAAACTACGGATTTGAAGGTATCTAAAAAAATGGGATCTGGGTATGTTATGGTCTTTGGTAAGTGTTTCAAATGAGGCGAATGTTCCATCTTTAAATAGATCACAGAAAAACACCAGTCCATTTCTATGCCAAAGTTGAAATGTGTTATCTAACGCAGATGGCAAGAAGAATTGATTATTTGCTACTGGAAAAAGACCGCTAGCATGCTTTAATCCAAAATGCCTCCTAAACTGGAGCCATATCCTAAGTGAAACTTTAACCACTGGGTTTGTTATTTGTATGTTACGATTATGTGGTAGTGGAGAGGTGAGTATCGGTAAAGGATTGGATAAGAGTTCCATGTGAACCCAATCTGTACCCTGTTGATTCTCATATGTAAATGCCCGATGTAAAAGTTTTACAATGTTCGCAGCCCAGTAGTAACAAATAAAGTTAGGCAAACCTAATCCCCCTGTCTCCTTAGGGACCTCCAAGTATATTTTCTTCATCCTGGGGTTTGAATTGTTCCAGATGAATGATGAAATAAATCTATCTAATTGTTGAAAAGTTGTCTTAGGTATGAATATGGGAATCATTTGAAAAAGATAGAGAAATCTGGGTAAGACTGTCATTTTAACTATATTAATGCGGCCCGCTAATGAAATTGGTAGCGTTGACCACTTTTTAAAATCTTGTTTTGTTCGTTCTATTAGTGTTTTAAAGTTATGGTTATATAACCTCCCCATTGTATGAGTGACTTTGATTCCTAAATATGTAAATACATTATGTTCAAGTTTGAATGGAAAGCTAGAGTAGTCTCTATCAGTGTGGTTAATCGGAAAAAGCAAGCTCTTTGAATAATTTATCTTATAACCTGACAGGCGACCAAAGTTATCCAGGGTAAGTAATAGTCTTGGTATAGATTCTATTGGGTTGGATATATATAACAACAGGTCATCTGCATAAAGTGATACCTTATGCAATTTACCACCTCTTGAGATACCTTTAATGCCATCCTCTGCCCTAAGAGCTATAGCGAGTGGCTCAATTGCCAAATCGAACAAGTAAGGAGAGAGGCTGCAGCCCTGTCTGCAGCCCCTATGGAGTGAAAAATAATCAGAAATAGTATTATTCGTCCGCACTGCGGCTGTCGGTGAGCAATACAATATTTTAACCCATGCTAGGAATGTGAAACCAAAGCCAAACCTTTCTAGAACAGCAAATAGATATTGCCATTCGATTGGGTCAAATGCCTTCTCAGCAACTAAAGAAATCACTACTTCTGTCTGTTCTACGGAATGTGGTGTGTATAATACATTAAATAGGCGGCGCATGTTATAGAATGACTGCCTGCCTGGTATAAAACCAGTTTGATCAGGGTTAACAACCGTTGGGACAACAGTCTCAATACGGGTGGCCAAGATTTTTGTAAGGATTTTGTAGTCGCAATTCAACAAGCTTACAGGACGGTAGGAGCCAAACATTAGGGGATCTTTTTCTTTTTTAAGTAACACTGATATGATTGTCTGCATCATAGTTTGGGGCAATTTCTGTTGGTTAAAAATTTCCTGATACATCAGGTTAAGTATTGGTGCCAGCTTGTTAGCAAATACTTTATACATTTCAAATTGTGAAACCATCCGGACCTGGTGCTTTGTTGCTCTGCATGGATTTAATTGCTTGTATCACTTCCTCTGTTGATATCTCTCTGTCTATCTGTGCTCTGTCTTCAAGGGCAATTTTTGGTGTGGTCAGACCGTCTAAAAAAGTTGAAATATGCAACAAGTCGCTGGGCAGTTTTGAACTATAAAGGGTAATATAAAATTGTTTAAACTGGTTATTGAGGGTGTCAGGGTCGGCAGTCTTTACCCCAGCTGCTGTGCAAATTTCAGAAATAGTGTTAGCGGCTATGGACTGTCTAACCTGATGGGCTAATAGTTTTCCAGCTTTCTCTCCATGCTCATAAAATGTCTGTTTTGATTTAAAGAATAATTGTTCTGTTTGTTTAATGGAGAGATTGTCGAATTCTGTTTTTAATAATAATTTTTTCTTATAAAGTTCAGGTGTTGGGGAATCGGCATATGAACGGTCCACTTCCGCTATACTATGGGACAGTTCTGTTAGACGTTGTTTATGTTTCTTTCTCTCATGTGCTGTGTATGAGATTATTTGGCCTCTAAGGTAGGCTTTGAGAGCCTCCCAAACAATAGTTAGTGGCATATCTGGAGTATGGTTGAATTCCATAAAGATATCTATCTGCTGGGAGAGAAAAATTTTAAAGGAGTCCCTGGACAGTAATAGAGGATCAAATCGCCAGGTGCGTTGGGGTTTAGGGCAGTCTATGAAACCTATATCTAGATGTACGGGACTATGATCCGAAATAACAATACTATTATATTGGCTCCCCCTAACCATAGGAAGGACCCTACTATCCAGGAGAAAAAAATCAATCCTTGAGTAAGAATGGTGCACTGGGGAAAAAAAGGAGTATTGTTTAGTAGTTGGGTTGTTTCTTCTCCAGGGATCAAAAAGAGAGTAGGATTCCATAAATGAATGGATAACAGCACCTGCCTTCGAAACTTTACTATTAGGTCTTGGGTTTGATCTGTCCAAATATGGATGTAATACACAATTAAAATCTCCCCCCAATATTAATCGGTAATTATTTAAGTCTGGGAGGGCTGCTATGAAACTAGAGAAAAAAAGTGGGTCATCCCAGTTTGGTCCATATACATTTGCCAGTGCCACAAGTGTACCATACAGGTTACCCGTCACTATCACATACCTTCCCCTGGGGTCAGAAATAGTCAGTAGTGGAACGAATGGGATACCCTTCCTGATCAAGATGGCCGTGCCCCGCGTTCTGTTCTCATTCCTGGAACAGAAAATTTGTCCTATCCAAGCTTTTTTTAGTTTTGTGTGTTCACTTGACCGAAGGTGGGTTTCCTGTAAGAACATGACATCAGCTCTCAAAGATTTTAAATGTACAAAAACCCTACTACGCTTTACTGGATTGTGAATTCCCTTTATATTCCAGCTCAAAAAACGAAGATAACCTGTATTCTGAGTGTCAAACATTTTTTCTAAAAATGAAAAGAGAAAAGAAAAGAAAAAGTCCCTGCCTACTAGCTACAAAACAAAAACAGAGCCTTGAGAACCCATGCTGATCTACTAATTCCCTAGAGATCGCATCCCCCATTTCTAGTATAACCTGGCAAATAACCATATAGAAACCCTCTAACAAGCCCCAACCAGAGCGAACAGTGGTCTTGTTAAGATTATATTAAATCCAAAAAGTATTTATATACCTAAGAACTATATATCAACCCCCATATTAAAAAACATTTTTAAAAATTAAAATTAAAAAAAAAAGAAAAGGAAGGAAAATATATCTACACCCATATAACAGCAGTTATAATACAGTTCCTTTGTAGGTAAGTGACACTGACCTGGGTGTCGCCCTAGCAGTCGTCACCAAAGCACTGTTACGGGTCTCATAATAATTAGCATCCATACACACATATACATGCACACACACGATAATAATAAAACAGAAAAATAGCTTTTTTAAGTGGGCAGCAGGTATGAGACATTCTTATTAAATGAAAAATGTAACATTATCTGTGAGTCTCAAATTACAAAAGTTAAAGTAAATAGATAAAGTTAAACCATAACGTTACCCTGTTGTCTTGGTGTCTTAGCTAGTTACTTCCGCTAGCTGTTGGCACTTAGCAGCTAATTAGCCGCCAATACCAGTTAGCCACAAATATATTGGAATTTATCAACATCTTACTGTACATTGTCCTGAGGCTTTAGATTCTCCCTGATATAACCCATCGCCTTAGATGGGTCTTCGAACCGCTTTTCTTGGCCGGACGATGAAGTGATACGAAGCACCGCCGGGAACAGGATCCCGAACTTGACGCCCTGGCAGCCCCGGAGGAGCCGCTTAGCTTCGGAGAAGGCCGCTCTCTTCTTCGCCACTGCCGCGGTGTAATCCGGGAAGATGCTCACTCTCTTGCCGTGCAGGCTCAACGGAGCTGAACGGGCAGCTTTGCGGAAAACCTCCTCCCTCTTTGAGAAATAGTGAAACTTCACCACGATGATCCTGGGGGGTTCTCCTTTGTTGGTCGAGTGCCGCAGGCCGCGGTGAGCCCAGTCTAGGGTCGGGGTGAAGCTGAGGCCTAGTAACTCCTGCAGTAGTTTAGCGATGCTAATAGTAGGCTGCTGGCCTCCGCTGGTCTCGAATCCCTCCTTTATCCCGACAATGCGTGCATTACACCGGCGTTGTCGCCCCTCCATACCGTCTACCTTCTGGCGTAGCATAGCGACTTCAGATTTTAGCTGGCCGATGTCCTCCTCCATATTCGTGGTCTTGTCTGAGTATGTGTTCAGGCCGTCCTCCACGTCTTTCAGACGGGTCTCTTGTTTCGCCATGCCGGCCTTTATAGCGTCTATTTTTGCATTCAGATCCTCTGTGAATGAATCGATCCGTGCCAAGATCTTGCTCTCACTGCTCGCGATGGCAGCCATCACCCCAGATAGGTCTGTAGACTCCTCGTCCGGGGCTTTCACAGAGCCCGAGGCTTTAGCGGCCTGGTCACTGCTGGATTTGTTTTTGCCCATCGCGTCTTCTAGGTGATCAATATGCAAGTACAGGGTTGTGAGTCCGGTGTGCTAGCGGTTAAGTATCGTGTGTGTTAAACCTAATTTATCTGTGTTTGATCTGAAAAGTTAAAATATTAATGAAAAGTTCGCCCTGATCAGGAGCTCAATCTAAAGACGTCCTCACATGTTACTGCTCACCAGCGCCCCCCAGGTTTATTGTATTTTAACTGGATGCTTAGCAGCAGCTAAAATGTTGCCCCAGCAGGAAATATTTATAGAATTAAGGTTTCGATTTCTTTTTAGGGTGGCACGGTGGCACAGTGGTTAGCACAGTCGCCTCACAACAAGAAGGTCCTGGGTTCAGGCACCAGGGTAGTGCAACCTTGTGGGTCATCCTCTGTGTGGAGTTTGCATGTTCTCCCCATGTCTGGGTGACATGGGCAGCCGCCGGCAAAATGGTGGGGCTCACACACACACACACAAAAAAAAAAGTGGGCCAACTATTAATGAGCAAAATTGCAGAATAACCTAATGGAGTAACTGCAGGCTTGCTGGGCTACGCATTCTGAATTGCTGGGGAATGTTTCGACCATGCTGCACCTACAGCCACCTCCCGCCCCTGCCCCTGCCCCTGCCCCCAGCTCTCACAAGCCAGTGGTAGCCTGACCTACTGACAACAATTTCGATTTTCTTGCTCTCTAGCTGCCGTTTAGGTTGCTGAAGACATTTGCTTGCACACATTTCATGTGTGTGTTTGACGCACATGAGAAAGTGGTGTCTAGGAGACATTCGCACCGATATTATTTAGTTTGAAGAGCTTAAATTGAATTATTTGGAAAATGGCTATACGTGCTGTCATGACTGCTGTAAAGAATTTGGAACCAGGTTATTGGAGTTATTATGCAGAGCTGTTTAGTGCGATATTTGTATATAGATCTGTAAAATGCCCGCATATTGCATCATGCATATTGTTGACACGTTGAGCAGACTAGTGTTGCAGTAGGCTATTTGTGTTATATGCATGGTGTATCGGCCTTTGTGTGTTGTTGCTGGTATGGTACGTAGCAGTACAGGAGCAGCATAGTTGTTTTTTGCGTGATGCGCTGGTCCTGTTGGCAGCCATGACCCTGCTTGAGCTGCTGATATTTATACATGAAAGGGAGTTCTCAGAAATTCATCCATATTTGTGGACTGCTCTGAGAATTATGTCTTAATCTTCCAGTGACCGTAGCTGAAGCAGAGGGAATTTTAAAAGCTTAAGCTCATCAAATCCTACCTGAGGTCCAACCATGTCGCAGGAGTGCCTTAGCGGTCTTGTTGTCATCAGTATTGCGTGCACTTGCTGGGCAGATTTCTTATGATGATGTAATCGATGACTTTGCATCACGGAAGGCACGAAAGGTCAGAGTTTAGATGGCAGTTTAGTACAGTTTAGTGTGTTTCTAGTTTGAAGTGCAAAAGTGTAATAAATAATCAGGTTGTCTTCTTTACGAGTGTATTATTTTTTATGTATTTGTGTGATATAGGATTTGTGCAATATGGTTTTGTTTTTGTTAGCAATAGGGTAATAGTGTAATAATTTGAGTCTCTTTTATTCGTATTTACTAGAGTTTTTTTTCTATTTGTCTTTGTTACTTTTTGATTTTATAGGTGTTATATTTCTATAATTATATAGTTTTAAATGTTATGATTTATTTGTTTCACTCCAAATGTCTGAATAAAAATTACAGTTAATGCAGAATGGTGCTTTTTTTGGGTTGGCAGGGGGAATAGACACACAATTTTTGTTGGGGGGGCTTCGCCCAGGGCACCATACAAGCCAGAACCGCCACTCTATATACCTAACCATGTTTTTCTGTATACCTGTGAAGAAAGTGCGTGCAGTACTAGTGTAAGAAAGATGCTCTATCAACATGCACCATGAAAGGGGGATTATACAATCACTTTGACTCCATCCAGAGTAGATATTAGAACAGTAAAGTCTAATTCAAGAAGGACATTATGATGCTACGCCAGATCAAAATGGATTTGGATCTTCAAACCAAAACAAGCGGATTTGGAGCAATTGAAGATGTGGGGCGTGAAGGGGCCAACATTAAGGGCGACAAGTGATTTTGTCGGGGAATAGAGAACTGCACTGAGGGTTGCAAACTCTGCAAAGGCTTGTCCTCTGAGGCTGATACTTCCCACCGTGAGCATTATTCCCAGTGACGCTCCGGTGGCCAGCAGATCGCACTGAGGACTGATTAGGACAAATGAAGCTGACAGGTTTGTCGCTGTTCCTCGGGTGAGAAGGACATTCATGGTAATACAGTAAAGATATCTTCCTGTTCTGTCGGGCGCAATCACACCGAGCCAGAGATGGAAACTCCAGCTGAGGCACTTTTTAACCGAATCTGATCTTTCAGGCTGTCGTATCATGGTCAATTTATATGTTGTAATGGCGAAATTAGTTTTGTTTTTGTTTTTTTGTCTGCAGCACTTAAGTCTGCCTCTGTCCTTTCACCCTGCCTCAACAAACTAACAGAAATTAAAATAGACAGCTGGACTTCACCACAATATTACCAAGAAAAGTCAGAGCAGTTCGACCAATTGAATTTTATTGTCTGATACGCCACATTGGTGATTTCAAGTCTCGTAATGATTTTGCTTAACTAGTGTAAGATGAGTTTTGGTTTTTTTTTAAATTGTTTTGAACATTATATTTGTAGCGAATTCAGGGGGCACCCGGGAACCGCCGCACCCGGGAACAACCGCACCCGGGACGCAAAACCGGCGACTACATTAACCAGTCCGTTAGCCAAGGGGTAGCGAGTCTACACATCCATGGTCATTACACAACCGGTCTCACCATCCCACTTCTGACACCAGTATAGCGAATTCAGGGGGCATCCGGGAATCTGCCGCAGCCAGGACGTGAACCCAGGTCTCCCACACCATGCGTGACTACATTAACCAGTCGACTAAAGGGTCCGACCCGTTAGCCTAGGGCTAGCAAGTCTAGTCATTCATGGTCGTTACATATTATTTTGGTATTGGTTGGATGTATTGCATGATTTTATTAATGGTTCATGATTTGATAACTATATTCTATATTCTCCGCAACCCTGAGAGCAGGATAAGCGGTTTGGATAGTGAATGGATGGGTGGATTCTTTATATTTTGTTGTAAATTAGGAATTATGTCATACTATGCAGCTTGTCTGTAGTGTTTAGGACAATTTAGGTTGGGCGGAGTGTTACACCACACAGTGAAGTGTTTTATCAGGTTTGTTGTCGGTGTTCTGGGGTCCTTCAGTTTGTATGTGTCACTTGTAACTGAGAACGCTGTTGTACATGCTTTTGTTGACACCGGGGCAGACACTTCAGTTATCAGTGAAGAGTTCAGGATGACCATAACTGCCCTTCGTAAAAAACCAATTGTATAGCAGTTTATTCCTTTCACTGGTGTCACAGGTGACCATCTTGATTCTGTTGATTCAGTCACAGTCCATTTAAGTATAGCTCACAAGCCCAGGACTCGTGCTCTTTAATTTGTCAGAAACTGTACTAAACCACCAATTTCGGGCTGACATTTTCTGGTTGCTAATAGTATCATTGTAAACACCCAAAGCATGTGTTTCCTAGTACAGTGGTTCTCAACCTTTTTGGGGTACTGGACCCCCTGCGTATTTTTGATCTACCCTGAGGACCCCTCCACCTGATCTTGGGGGAGGGGGGTTGCAATTTGATAGAAACAGTAGAAACTGCATTTTAAATTGCATTATAGCATTTATTCACTCTTTGGGGCAAAAATAAGAGCTTTCAGTTGTAACTTAGATACAGTTAACAAAACAGAATTCTTATGCAGTAACTTTCAGATATATGTAACAAAACAGAATATGTATTCGGTAACTTTCAGATATATGTAACAACAGAATTTTTATGCAGTAACTTTTAACAATGCAAACGGGAGCGAGATCTCTTATTAAAATACAATAAATTACACTTGTGAAACAGATGTAATTAGAGAAAAAAGTCCTGTTACCCTTTATAGTTTAGGTAGATAAAGGTCTCAGTCACATTTGAGTAAAATAATCCTATTTCTATAAATGTCATAGGATCTTTTTTTTAAAGATATTTTATTTTCACGGACCCCTTGCAATTACACCACGGACCACTAGGGGTCCGCGGACCCCCGGTGGGAAATACTGTCCTAGTAGATGACGAGGTAGTTCCATTAGGCAGCCCACATCGGTATGTCCCTAAACTTACCGATGTTACAGTATCTACAGTTACAGTTCCTGTCATGTCAGAGATGGTCATCACTGCTAAACTGGATGCATCACTTAAAGGACTGGTACCCAGTGGCCATGCAGGTGTGTTTGAACCAAACTAAACAAACCAATCATCTACTGATTTTGCATGGATTCTGCCAGGACTCCACAGTCTACACCCATCTACAGGCCAATGGCCACTCTTTCAAGGATGAGGATGTGCACATCCTTGATAGGGAGGAACACTGGTTTGAACGGGGAGTCAAAGAGGTGACTGTCTGAAGAGGGAAAGACCATCCCTGAACTGAGGAGGGCTAAGAGTATATCTGTCACCATCTTACAATGCTGTGATTTCAACTATTCCTCAATCCTCTGTAAATAGTACACATGGCCATTGTAACTAGTTAATGCTCACGGTAATTTGCATATGAAACCAATCATTGTTTTCGTTCGGTATGCCACTGTATTGTTTATAAGGGTGGGGATACTGCAGTCAGTTAAGACTGAAGAGGTCACTTAGATGAGTGATGAAATGTTTCTCTCTATAAACGTTGCGTCCAGATGAACTGATTCAACTTTCTGTGAAGGATGGTACATGGTAGATTTTGTGTCGATTTCAGAAAGCTGAACTCAGTTACCATCACTGATGTACATCTTCTCCAAGATCACCCTCTGAGGTACGAGCTTTTCTGGGATTATACTCTTATTATAGATATTTTGTGCACGAGTATGCATTAATCGGTCATCCTCTTCACGGACTCGCTCAAAAACGTCATTTGAGTGCTCAGCTGCATTTCAAACATTAAAGTATGCACTCACCTCCCCTGATGTAATGGCTTTTCCCAACTTTCATCAGCCATTCATCCTGGGTGCGGATGCCTCTAACTATGAAGTTGGCATTGTGCTCTCAGATTCAAAATGGAAAAGAACAGGTTATAGCATATGCTAGTCATGTTCTGACCTGCACAGATAAAAATTGGTCCACATATGACAAAGAACTTTGTGCCATTGTCTGGTCAGTCGGGCACTTCAGACACTGTTTGAGTTGTAATCTTTTCACAATCATCACTGACCACCACCCACTCCTCAATCTAAGGAAACTGGATGTCATACATGACCCCACGAGGTCGTTGGGCTTTGGAGTTGAATCCATATCAATGGACAATAATACACAAGGATGGAAAAAAACAAAAACAAATGCAGACACCATGTCGCAGATCCCTCTCTCACAACAGGACCCAGTGGTCCCGGAGGACACAACACCTCCCACACAGGACGACCATGCTTCTCCTGTTAAAATGGAAACTCCTTCTCCACTTCCAGCACTGCAGAACATGCCAGTGCAGCCTTCTTCTGTGGCCAGCTCAACAGCCCAGGTTTGTGCATCAGACGAAGACAATTCTGTTGTTCGGACAACCAACACAGGTTTTGGACTTGTTAAAACACATTTTAGTGCTTATTCCCAAAACACTCATCAGAAAGACTATGAACATTTTACATGGTTAACCCCTGCACTGGTCATTACAGCGCTGATCGCACATTCAAGAAAGCTCTAACTATGTGCTATTAAAGCTCTTAACTATGTGCATGAGGTCTGATATTGACAATTTTTGTGATTTGCGTCATACATGTTAGGCTTATAGAAAACCTGTACCACAACACAGAGCTGCCTTACAATTCATACAGGAGGAAAAGACTTCCAGTTTGTGTGCACAGATATTACTGAGCTGCCTCTCACTTCACAAGGACGTAGGTATATGCTTGTCGTACAAGACCATTTTACAAAGTATATCAGTGCATTCCTTATGTCAGATCAGAAAGCAAACACTGTTGCACAACTACAGTGTGAATGTTACATTCCTGAACATGGAGTTCCAGAGGAACTATTTTCAGATCAGGGATGACAGTATGAATCAGAGATCATCCAGACAATATGTCAGAGACTGAACATCAAAAAGAAAAGAACCTCACCATACCATCCCCATGGTAATGGGATGGTAGAGAGATTTAACAGGACTCTAAAAAGAATAGTTTGCTAAACTCATTCATTAAAATGGTGGTGAATGGGATCACTATCTGCCAGCAGTGGTTCTCTCATTTAATTCTGCCCCACGTTCTTGCTCATGGTAGGGAGCCTCATCTGCCTGCTACTGTGACTCTCTCCACGCCAGTGGTATCACTAACACCACAGAACTAACCACCACCAATTGGTGAAATGGCTTGACATGGTTTTCTAAGCTGTTCACTCTCATCGTGAGGAGCAGAGACTCAAACGTGAGTACTACTTCGACAAACGCGAGGTTCAAACCTTATCAATGTGGAGATCCCGTTTGGATGGACGATCCCACTACACAGAGAAAGAAACTTGACCCTAACTGGAATGGACCTGACAAAGTTTTCTCGTCAAATAACAAGAGACTCATCTACAAGCTATTGGATTTGAGACATCCTCGAGTTGGACTCAAAGTTGTTCACTATGATCACCTAAAACCGTACTGATCCACCTGGGACACATCCTGAGTGCAAGAAAACCAACCTGTGGTTCCACAGCATATGGACACTCTCCCTAGGTATACAGCATTATCTGGTTCACTCTCCTTGTATCCGAGACAACCTGGAACTGGACAGGCTTCTGCCCCTCGGTTCCCCTGCTAAGGAGACCTTCAGGATGCATCTCTCAAGTCCTTCCACAACAAAACCTACAGTCTGATGCTGCTCCTGTAGTGGCTGTTGGGGCATGTGGCTCATCTACAACTTGTCCAGGGCAGGTTGTTTGCAGATCACAGAACCTCTTGCTGTGATCAACCTCCTCCCACTCAAATGACATATATGGACAGTTTTGCTCCTGACATGGACGGATATGCACATGTGTTGGGACACTGTTTAGGTTTTGCACTACATTTTTCAGATGGCCAGTGTTTGCAAAACTACTACTACTATTACTCTTCGCCGCTCCCATTAGGGGTCGCCACAGCGGATCATCCATTTCCATCCCCCCCCCCCATCTTTTTTTTTTAATGTTTGCAAAACAAGAGACACAAAAAAAAGAAGTTGACTGTTTTATGTAATGTGTCTGGCTAAGGTTGGCAAGTAGTTGTCATCATTCATGGGTTTACGGTACTGATTATAAAGGATGCTGCTATCCTTATGTTATATCAGGGGACAGACAATGTTTTCAGTCATTTTAGGCCATATAAGCTTATTGGTTTTTCTTTTCCCCTGCTCATATGCCTATCATCCTGTTTTTCTAGTTTCCATTTACCCAGCAGTGACGATGTAGTTATTTTCTCTTTCAGTTTGAAGATGAGATTTATTTTTTCCTAAATGTTGAAATGAAGACATTTCCTCTGAAGGAAGGGAAAATTGTAAGATGAGATATATTTTTGTGAAGAATTGGTTTAAGATTAACTTGTTTTTTGTATTGGTTGGATGTTTTATCTGATTTGATTAACGGCTCATGATTTGATAAATACTATATTTATGTTTTTTATGTAAATTAGGAACTATATCACACTATGTAGATGGTCTGTAGTGTTTAGGATAGTTTAGATTGGGCGGAGTGATACAGCATATCAAGTATGTTGTCGGTGTTCTGGAGTGTGTGTGTGTGTGTGTGTAGGCCCTGTGATGGTGGTCTGTCCAGGGTGTCTTCCCGCCTGCTGGGATAGGCTCCAGCATCCCCACGACCCTGAGAGCAGGATAAGTGGTTTGGATAATGGATGGATGGATGGTCCAGTTTCCCCACAGTATATGACAGTGGTGCCCAACCCTGCTCCTGGAGAGCTACCTTCCTGCCGGTTTTCACTCCAACCCTGATGTAACCCATCTGATTCAATTAAGGTCTTGGTCAGTAGGTAATTAGTAGAATCAGGTGTATTAAGTTAGGGTTGGAGTGAAAAATGGCAGGATGGTAGCTCTCTAGGAACAGCGTTCAGCACCACTGGTATATAACATTAAAAAAGGAAAACAAATTTATGTGAATTTTTTTTTAAATTTATTTCCGATTTTTCCCTTTTTCTCCCAATTTAGTGGCCAATCGCTCCCTATTCTAATTTAAACACCCACCCTCATACTGCATGCGTTCGCCAACTGCATCTCTCCGGCCGGCAGTCTCGAAGGAGACGCCTTGTCACGAAAGTGGCAAGGCGAATCCAGGCCGAACCACTGCTTTTTCTGACACACACACAGAGATGCATTCATGTGATGAACACAAGCCGACTCCGCCCCCCTCCCGAAGACAGTGTTGCCAATTATTGTTACTATAAGCGGTTCAGATGATGGATGGATGGATTTATAAGATATATAAAAAGAAGATGTGATGAGGGGAATGTCAAGTAGTGTTAAGGTGGTGACCACTATCGCCATGGAGACCTGGGAGGAGGACAGACTGCATGTGCACACAAGGCACACTCACATCACACCATGCACACACACAGAAAAAGAGAAAGGAGAAGACATCATTCAGAGAGAATGATGACCGTGTGAAATAGCACCGATAAATATGACGCGGCTTTTAAATGTACAGATACAGCCACCTAGAATTGCTGGCTGGTTCGTGACATGGCCCATACAGATCCGTGGCAGAGCCCCACTGGGTCAGTCTGCTTCAGTGGTTGAAGCTGCGTCAGTCAGTTTCAGTGGTTGAAGCTGCGTCAGTTAGTTTCAGTGGGTGAAGCTGCGTCAGTCAGTCTCAGTGGGTGAACCTTGGTCAGTTAGTTTCAGTGGGTGAACCTTGGTCAGTTAGTTTCAGTGGGTGAACCTGGGTCAGTCAGTCTCAGTGGGTGAACCTGGGTCAGTTAGTTTCAGTGGGTGAAGCTGGGTCAGTCAGTTTCAGTTGGTGAAGCTGGGTCAGTTAGTTTCAGTGGGTGAATCTGGGTCAGTCAGTCTCAGTGGGTGAAGCTGAGTCAGTCAGTTTCAGTGGGTGAAGCTGGGTCAGTCAGTTTCAGTGGGTGAAGCTGGGTCAGTAACTTTCAGTGGGTGAAGCTGGGTCAGTCAGTTTCAGTGGGTGAAGCTGGGCTGGGGACACTTCTGAGTGGCTGGTACTGTATGGAATGAATGAACATTTAAATTCAGCTTATCAGTTTTATCTTCAAGTGATCTAAGTAATCCAGGAATGTTTCTTCTAATTATCACAGCTATAATTAATGACACTAGTACAGGAGAACATTTCAGAGGCTTATTACACATTTTGATGGGAGTTTGGAAGACTTCGTCAGTTCTGCGTCAGTGACAGAATCCGTTATCACGCTCCTCTCGCTTCATTTAGCAAACATGAAAGCCGCACATCTAGTCATGTAATTAAACAGCTATTTTTGGGGGCATTCAATTTAAACTGGGACTCTACAGTGTCCTTGTATGAGAAATATAAGTGTTTTGTCTCAGCAGTCCCTTCGACACCGAAGACAGTTTAAGGAAATCTAGTCGCAATAAAATGGCAGATCTGACTACAACAGGAGGTGCCGAATTAATAATTCCTCTTTGATCCGTGTGAGGAAATGTGTTGGTGTCTTTGTTCTCATCTAAATTAGTTCCTAGCTCTCTATAAGGCTGCTAAGTTATCAGAGCTGTGCTAAAAGTAGGATTCTTTTATTTCTTTTACTTGTGGCAAACCCAGCGAGTTGACTCCCTTGTATGTGCAAACTGACTCGGCAAATCAAACTGATTCCGATTCTCTCGGAAGGTTGACCCTTTGCAGGATTATCCAACACTTCTCAAAAGCAGGAACGTGAATTATATCGGTGTATGCGATATCCATGATGTCTCGTCGGCTGAAGTCGCAGAGACCGTCTGCCTTGTCTAATAAACGTCAAAATTAATTTACAGTATCTGGATATAGATATATCACAGCCCTCTACCTCAGAACAGAGCAAAGTGAATTTCATCCTGTGATGACAATGTGCTGCCAGCTTCAAATAGATTACAGAATGCCCTCATTGAGTTTCATATATTCAGCAAGTGCAAGGAGGCCTTGGCCTTTCAAGTGGTGATTTGCGTAAATAAATGGATCCTGACTAGTGGTATAATTTTTCTCTTGATGGCCAAGGGGGAATCCTAACACACAGATGGTAATGTCGGAGTCAGAGAGTAGAAAACAGTCCCCTTTTACATTTTTTTCCATCTGATTCTTTGATTTTCAGCACGTTGGCTTTCTCATTCCAGCTGAGGGAATATTCTTTTGAAATTCGCCGCTTTTGAAATTCAGATAGGCATACATGAAACAAAACGTGTTTACAACAACAATACGGCATCATTTCCATGAAACTCGTCCTGAATGATAACTGTTGGACAGATCTGGGTTTTAGCCCAGTAATGAGTCAGAATGGTATGAGGAGATTTTGGGAAGCAGGCGGTTTACCTTCTTGACTTTGCTCCTCTCTTCTTTAAGATGCTTTCAGTACTGTGGAGAGATGGACATATTGACTCCTTCTTTCCACACCTTCTCTCTACCTTGTTGCCCTGAACAACTCCTCATTGGGCTGCACGGTGGCCCAGTAGTTAGTTAGCGCTGTCGCCTTACAGCAAGAAGGTCCTGGGTTCGAACCCTGGGGTTGTCCAACCTTGGGGGTCATCCCAGGTCGTCCTCTGTGTGGAGTTTGCATGTTCTCCCCGTGTCTGCGGTGGGTTTTCTCCGGGTGCTCCGGTTTCCCCCACCATCAAAAACACATGCATGTGAGAGTTAGTACTCCTGTCTGTGCCCCTGAGCAAGGCGTGACAAGACGAACTGGACTCAGTCCCCGGGCACTGCACGGTGGCTGGCCACTGCTCTTAGCTACACAGCTAAGATGGGTTAAATGCAGAGAGGAATTTCCCCACGGGGATTAATAAAGTATATCAAAATCAAAAATAAATAAATAAATACATCCCGTTCAGAAGAGTCTGAGAGAGGCCAGAGATTAGGGGGTAATATGTTTTGGTAAAAGAGGTCTAATCTCACAGGGACACGTGCTATATACCAATGACTTCTCCCATATAAACCAACGCAATACTGCCTGACGTGCTGATTGGTTGGCTGACAGTCATGCAGCAGACAGTCGAAAGGCAGGACGGCCATGTATCCCAAGGCTGTGGAAAGACTGAATGGAAACGTGGTAACATAAAATGTCAAAGCTAGCCAGCAAGGTAGCACCATAGCCTTCACCTTCATCATCATTCACTTGCTCATCGGGTGTCCTTCACCGCTCTGAATGTCTCCTACGGAAAACACAGAAGGCCCAGAGTCATCTTCTGCTACGCCAAAACCCCTCTGTTCTTATCCTGCAACCGCTGTCAGTAAATGAGCATAAAGTGGATTTCCTCATCTTGAGTCAAGTTTTCATCATAGTTTGCTCACTTTGATTTCTTCTTCGGGAAACGTGCATGGGGGATTGCAGTGACAAAGACAGGATTTAAGTCACACCTGCACCATGCGCAGATGCCACGCTTGTTGAGTTCACCCAAGGAACAGTTATATGTTTGCATACAAGGTGATGGGAAAAAAAACACACTGTCAACACACTGACAATACTGGAAACAGCCAACAGGCTTTCCACAGGATACTTTATATGAGCTTTAGGGGATTATTTTTGAAGATTTCCATGTTTCCTGCACATTTTTCAGTCACAAAAAAGGAATCGGAATATGCAATTTGTATTATTATTCCCTGTGATGCTTTTCACAGAGGTCTTAAAATACACCCAGAATTCAAGTGGATATTCTTAGTTTACGTGTAAAGCACACAATCTATTAGATTGATGAAAACCACCTCAGGAATTATTGACCAAGAAATTGAAAAATAACATACAGATGTTTTAATGTTTGCATCCAAACATCCAAAGCTGCATTTATATCAAAAGTGATTCCTTCATAAAAGTTATCCAGAGCAATGGAACTGAATAATAGGAGCAGATATTCTCTCCACATATTTCAGGTGGTCTCCAGCTATGTGCTACTGAAAGCAGTGTGTATTTAGGTTCAGCACAGTACTTCACCAGTTGGTTGCAGTAATAAGCATAATTTTCCCTGGTTGAAGGCATGCTAAATTGTAAAATCAGTAGGTGTAGTACTGAAAGTATCAAAACGAAGCCCATAGGCTAACCAAACAATGTAAAATGGCTTTCAGTCATCCTGCTGATCTTTGGAATGGTGTGCGTCACTTCATTTGTTGATGACTCCCTCCTTACATTCATGCTAGATACAGCACATGCTGCCTAACTGTGCTGCATGGTGAATCCTTTCAACATCACCTTTGACTTTGAAGAGGATTATCCCTTAATAAGGTTTAAACCAAATCTAAGAAGTCTCTTTAATTAAGCCAATCATTTCACGCCACGAGGCTCTGGTGCTTCTCTATTAAACGTCGACACGGTTTTCAGTTCTGTCACGCGTCGAGTGTGAAGCTGTAATGGTCACGCACAAAAAAAACCCTCTTGTGATGTCTACTCCTCCTTTATTGCACATGAAATAAGACTTAAGAGTTCGTCTTGTCGAATCCATTGAGAGAAAAAACAAAATGACGGTGACGTTATTAAACTCAAAATCCACTAAGGCAGCCATGAGTGACGGTGAGCGAGACGAGCTGTCAGTGTTTCTGTTCATCAGTAAGTCTGCAGGTACAGAGGTTACACAGCAGCGTAAACTCCTCCAGGGCCTTAATGTGTTGGAAGGCCTGTTGCCTTCCAACACATTAAAGATAATGGAATAATTCATTTGCCCTTGAGCCCCTTTGGCTTCACAGCCACACAGAACTTTCTTATTGGGTTGCCAGCAAATTGAATGAACCTTCCTTTCCATAAAAAGATAATGGACTCCCTATGATGGCCCACTAAATAACACCGATGGTCGGGGAGGCGAGATGAGCCAATTTATAATCTGTCTTCGAGGAAGGTGCACGGGGAAGGAAGACAAGGTCACGCTCTCATTGATCACCAGCTCCCCTTGGGGAAACGATAACGATGTGTACCAACACGGCCGAGGTCACCTCCAGCCCGGGAAGTCCCGACTTGGTTGTTTTTGGTATAATGAAAAGTGGGTGTTTATCATTGGGATTTAAGTTTCCAGTGTAGACACTTATTTGGATCACTGACTGGTTCTTGTGCAAACAGGACATGATTATTAGATTAAATAATACCACCTAGTGAGCTCTGCCTTTTTTTGGGAGATTCGGTAACACTTTACAATAAGGCTACATTAATCAACTGTTAATACAGTAATAAGCACTAACTAACAGTTAATTAGCAGTTAGCTAATGTTATTAACAATAATGAATGCAGTAATAAGCCTTAACTAACAGTTACTTAATACAATAATAAGCATTAAGTAACTGTTAACAGTCATCCGGGTGGCGTGGTGGTCTAGTTCGTTGCATACCAATACGGGGATCGCCGGTTTGAATCCCCGTGTTACCTCTGGTTTGGTCAGGCATCCCTACAGACACAATTGGCTGTGTCTGTGGGTGGGAAGCCGGATGTGGGTATGTGTCCTGGTTGCTGTACTAGCGCCTCCTCTGGTCGGTCGGGGTGCCTGTTCAGGGAGGAGGGGGAACTGGGGAGAATAGCGTGATCCTCCCATGCGCTACATCCCCCCTGGCGCAACTCCTCACTGTCAGGTGAAAGGAAGCAGCTGGTGACTCCACATGTATCGGAGGAGGCATGTGGTAGTCTGCAGCCCTCCCCGGATCGGAAGAGGGGGTGGAGCAACGACTAGGACGGCTCGGAAGAGTGGGGTAATTTGGGAGAAAAAGGGGAACATTTAAAAAAAGAAAAAGTAACTGTTAACAGATGTCTCTTGTTAACATTTATTAAGGGTATACAGGTTAATTAAGGTAGTAATATTAGTAAATAGTGAACATCATTAGTAAATGATTACTAGACACATTAGCTGAGTGTTAATTAACTGTTAGTTCATGCTTATTATTACTGCATTAACTAATGTTAGTACCCTTATTGGAAAGTGTTACCAGAGTTTCTGTTTTTATCTTGTACCTAGGAAGCAGGGATCAGGGGAGGGCAGCGCTTTGGGTCAGCTTCAAAACAACCCCAGAGGCAGGACACCTGGAGCTGGCCCAAAAATACTCAAGTAGTGCAGACGCTCACTGGCGTGGGCGTGAATCCAGATTCTCGAGTTCAAACAACAATCTCCCTACCAGCAGAGAGGCTGCCCTGCCATCCATAATCCACTTCCTGCATTGTTGAAATGTGGTTTGGTCAAATGAGCTGGAACGGGCTGTTGTGTTTCATAGTCAGATCAAGTCTGTCAAGGCGTTCAGCAACACCCACATAGATCAGCATCAGGGAGGGAGGGAGGCGGAGGAAATGGGAGACGGCGGGTATCTTGACTGCTTTCCTTAGCTGTCACACTCCTAACGTCATTTGTCATTTTAAAGCGAATTACTTCAGATCTGGATACCAATTTAACACAATGTTTGCCTCCCCAAGTCGCAGGAGCTTGTGCTCATTCTGTGCCTGCGTAATTCCATTTGGTTATCGGTCTAAATCTGGTTCTCGCTTGACTAATGCTGGCAGATCTGCTTGGCCTGGTTCAGAAACAAGACAGTCACACACCCATAACAGGTTGGGCCAGCATGGTGGCACATACACACTCTTGCAGGCAGAAAAACACGCCATATTTTACTTTTGGACCCCCCCCCTTTTTCTCCCAAATTGTACTTTGCCAATTACCCCACTCTTCCGAGCCGTCCCGGTCGCTATTCCATCCCCTCTGCCGATCTGGGTAGGGCTGCAGACTACCACATGCCTCCTCCGATACATGTAGAGTCACCAGCCGCTTCTTTTCACCTGACAGTGAGGAGTTTCACCAGGGGGATGTAGCGCGTGGGAGGATCACGCTGTTCCCCCCAGTCCCCCCTCCCCCCCAAAAACAGGTGCCCCGACCGACCAGAGGAGGCGCTAGTGCAGCGACTAGGACACATACCCACATCCGGCTTCCCACCCGCAGACACGGCCAATTGTGTCTAGGGATGCCCGGCCAAACCATATTTTACTCATTAATGGTTTTTAATTATTTTTGGTTGTTTTTGTGTTTAATGTGTCTGATGTTTTTATTCTGACCACTACCCACATAGTTTTTATTGGTGCAACTTCCATAGCAGCCTGTGCTTCACCTGGAATGAAATATGCTATATAAACAAAGTTCTGCTTGCTTGCTTGCATGGTCACCCACACACACACACACACACACACACGAAGTCAGACGCACACAGGGAGAGTCAGTAGGGGTGGTGGCACTTGTGACACGAGGCTGTGTCACGGAGCACTGTTTACCACACGCAGCACACATTTCATGTGAGTTGGGGGGGGGGCGCTGCAGCAGTGGAGGCGCTGCAGAGGGATAGATACATAGAGCGAGAGAGGGGGGGATAGGGAAATAGAGATAGATAGATAGAGAGAGAAAGAGAAAGACAGCGTGGTAATAAGACTGATAGCACGGGGTCTGGCAGCAGATGTGGGAGGAGGTCCTGACTTTCATACAGACAGCCGGTGGTTAGGATATTGATTCAGATACAAGTGACTGCGGCGTTCCCCTCCGATCCAAGTGGCAGCACGCTGGGCGGAGACACAAATAGACGGAGACAGAAGGCCAGCTCCACCGTACGAACCAATATGAACAAGCCTGCAGGCCACAGACTAACACATAAGGAGTGTCGCGTGCGTTTCCAGTCATGGAAACAACAGCTCAGTGCCAGATCTGGAAGATCCGTTCTATGTTGCGCCACCATCTGTCTGCCTGCCACACCTGGCAGGTGGCAGAGAAACATGGCGGCCTCCGATAGGAGAGATTCAGCTTGGCTCTCCTCTGGAGCAGGGAGGCGAACAGGAGGGGAAGGTCACGGGATCGCTCACCGGGTCATTAAGGCTGTACCCGGGCCCAAACCAGCAGAATACGGTTCAAAACATCCGCAGAGGATCATGAGAGAATTGTAGTAAACATGTTTGAGGGCAAAATAAGCAAGTGCCAGGAAATTGGGAGTGCTGGATTGCGGGATGCCTTCCGCATATTCTCTCCGGTTTGGTTTGTGTCCCTCATTTTGCTGCTCACATGCATTGGCCTACCTCGCCGATGACACATTCAAGAGGTGCAGAGTCAGTATTTATTTATTTATTGCAGTTTGTTTAGTTGGATGTTTTCATGTCCATTTTTCTTTTCCATACCTGAGACAGGCATCCAATTTCAGATACCTTTTTGAATAAATTGTATTCCTTGAACCCGCTCATCGAGTTCACACAGAGTCACATAGAGCAACTGAATTTTCACGATACGTTCTGGTTCTGTCTTTTTTTTTTTGTTGCTTTAATTACATCGTTTACAGCACAAGCAGAAGTGAAGGTTGATTTATTCCCGCTTACAAATATATAGTCAGTGCCGGACACAGGAGACAAACGCCATAGAGGAAGTAGGAGTCTGAATATTTCCCACATCCAGGTCTCCAGATTGTAGTTGTTCTGCCTGCGCAGTTTATTTTGATGTAATACCACTTTCAACCACTGAGTGGCTGCATGCTATTGTTTTGATGTGATTTAGCGCCACCTGCCTAAGAAGAAGAATGAAACAGGAAGTGCAGTTACAGTAGTTCCGTTGTTAAACAATCTCAATCTGATACGCTGAAAGAAAGTAGAAATGTTGTTGCATGTCTCAATCTTCGCTCATCATTCTGTTTAATGCCATCAGAAAGCAATGACTGTAAGTCTAAATAATAGTGTACATCTTTGGTAACGTTTGTAGGTGTATATTGTGTAGTTTGAATATTTTACAGGATAGTTTTGTTAGCTTAGGAAAAACTGGATCTATAAGCTAAGCTGTATTGTGTGCTAGCTATTCATTTGGATGTGTTAGCTACATTATTGAGTTGCATTGTGTTAGCAATACTGGATATTACTATGATCGTTTTGCGTTAGCTACAGATATTAGGTAAATAGCTATATGTTAGCTGCAGAAATAGATGTTTTAGCTAGTTAGCCATAGAGATTTTATACAGTCTTACTGTAATTCAGGTTACTTTTGATAGATAACGGTATATCTATATGCAGATATTTTACACCTATGTATATTTTTTTATTTAGCGTAGGTGCTCAAAATTGTATTTTATTTTCTTCTCTACAGTTTCACTCATCGTCGTCGTCATTTCACTATAGTTAATGGCAAGACGTCATTAAATTCCCCTGACTTCGAGTTTGGCTTGCTGTTCATCTTTGTTCCAACACTTCTGGGAAGTTTACAACATTGAGGGAGCAGTACAGTAGTTGTCACATCATTTATAATAAGTCTCATTCCCGCTTCGCTAGATTGCGGTGGTGAGGACCCATCAGTTAAAAGTTAGAATATATGAATAACTAAATAAGCACACAAAAAAGACAAATATATGAATGAATATATATTTAAAAAGTTCTTTTGGGGGGGGGGGGTTCTGATTTATATGTGTACTCCGCTCACTCACTACACTATGAAGCCATGGAACTTGTGTGCAGCCATCGTGAAACGGGCTTGGTGAATATTTCACTGGGTGTGTTTTGCACAGCAAAGGGTATGCAAGGGTGAAAGATGGGTGAGTGAAAATGGAAGAAAAAAAGGGAGGAGAAAGGCAAAGAAAGGGGGGGCAGGAAAGAGAGAAATAAATGGGGGCGCATAGAGTTTATAGGACATACCGATCTCCAATCCCAAACCACATTGCCTCCTAATTACCAGCATCCATCCAGATCTTGTCAAGTTGCCTCTACCGTCTCTGAACAGAGATGTTTCCTGCACCGCTGAGTTACATTCTCTTTGTCATGGCTGGGTGCAAAAACTGTTTACTGACGTAAATTAGCATGAAAATCAAGCAGCTCATTACTGCAAAGTTGCAAAACGGAGGTGTCGCGTCCCAATCTGCTCCCCCATGCATGTATCTGGACAGGTGTGTGGACAGACTGTTAACGCAAGAAATTATTCCCTCCGAGTAAGCGTGGGGACACTTGATGGTGAATAATTGGGGACAGGAAAGGGAAGAGGAAGTAATGAAGGTCCTTTGCACTTGGTGCTATGGCTGATGGTCTGTCAAGGCAGATTTTAAATTGGCTTCAGTGTCATGGAAAAAAAAAGTTATTTATGGCCTCCTGTACAGCTGATGGTAAATATAACTTGTTTAATTGGCTGATTAAGCTTGATCCAGATGACAATTTTATTTTCCATCTGCCATCTCAATTAATTGGTGGGAGCTGACATGGGAATTTGGAAAATACTGTTTCCACACAAACCCTTCCTCCCCCACAAAAAAACATCTCTCCAACAAGGACCCAAAATCGGGAATCAGGAATACTTTATTTGTCATTCCATGTACTTCCGTATGTGAAATTCGTTTCAGAAATATCGTAAAAAAAAAAGAGTTCTGATTTGAAATGGACCAATCCCTAACCCATAAACCCATGGCAGAATTCAACCCCCTTGACAATTGACGTGTACAGTCAAAAGCTGGACCTTTTTCGGTTGTCTGGTACTTTGCTGTTTAACATCCACCTCTTGCCAAAACTTGATAAATCTCTTCTGTCAATCACACGGAAGCCTTTTCCAGGCAGCTTCCTGTTGGTGTGGTGTTCATCAGTGATGCTCCATCATTTTGCTAATTAGACACAGGTTATTGTATACTGTGATTACTGTCGGCACACTTCACATGCATTAGCATCTGCAGCGGGCTCTTCAGCAGTCTCCTTCACACAGCAAGAAGAGCAACGAGGAAATGTGTGTCACAACCCACAAATAAAACCCAGCTGTGCCTTCTTTACCTGCCTCCACTTTAGCACAGAGAATCCATCAATGACTTCTAACTTGATTCAGAGAAAAGTGACGAGAGATATGTGTTATCACTTGGATTTCACCCATTTATAGCTATTAGCATGGGCTAATATTGTGGTTTGGTGCCAACTGTATTTTTTTGCCACTAAATTAGCATAGTTGATTTGGACCAAAGCGGCAGCGATGGGGATGATGATGATTATCATGACAGCAGTGCCAATTGGCATTTATCAAAGGGTTGCTGTGTAATCCTAAGTTGGGCAAGGTGCTCTAATGCACCCATTACAGTTTGCCAGGGGAGCAGCCTTTATGTAAAAATTCCCATTGTTCACCAATTGAATGCCTGAGCTGAACCGCTGCTGATTACTTAGTGGGGCCATGGCTTCTCTCCAGTCCATTGGAATGAAACATCCTTAATATATTGACTCCTTATTCAAGGAAGTTTGTGGTAGCACCAGTGTGTAAAGCAAGAGCCATGATGGAAGGTGACATCATTTCTGGAGAACTTTTAGCAGTTTGCTTAGGGGCTCCTGTTTTCCATACAGAGGGAAATGCATGTGCCTGAACACTGACGCGAGCTTGTCCTATAGGATTTTGATCAAGCGTAATCTGCGCTTTTAAAAAAACATGAATACTTCGCCTTAGGTACTTTGAGAAGACAAAGGAAGGCTTCACCGTACAGACAACAGCAAGTATGTATGACACCAGTGTGCATGACACTTACTCACACTGACAGTGCCAGATGAGAAATGTTTTAATCTGAATCACAGACACAGAGTCAGCACATACTGTGTAGCAGTGTTGTAGTCGAGTCACTAAACATCAAGTCTGAGTCGAGTCTCCAGTGTTTGAGTCCAAGTCCGAGTCCCCAAAGAAGAATTCGAGTCGAATCCAAGTCAAATCCCCTTTACCTGAGTCCGAATCCGAGTCATCAAGGTTGATTCTGAGTCTAAATCCAAGATGGGCTCCAGTGCTCCACTCTGGCACAGTAAAAAAAAACTATTCCTCACCGGTGGTCAATGTTACAGTATTAATAAAGCTATCAATATCTTGTGCCAAATTATTAGGGCCTATTACAAAAAAACTAACAAAAACAAAAAAAACAGTCTTATCAATTAACAAGTCTGAGTCCTCATCTCCAACTTCTGAGTCCGAATGCAGTCAATGCTTGAGTCCAAGTCCGAGTCATCAGTGCTGAGTCACGAGTCCGAGTCCTGGACTTGAGTACTACAACACTGCTGTATAGTATATGTATCATGTCTTATACATTGACTATGACATACATTTACCTGTACACAACACATCAGTTTACAAATTAGCTATTTGTTCACAAATGAAAAGAATTAGTGTACACATCTCAGATGTTATGTTAGACTGTATTTGTATGCTTTGTCTTCTATGGGTTATGTTCTTTAGGCTTTAAAAAGGCTTCCTCGTGCCTCTTACATTTGCCCTGTTTTCATGGGGAAGTTAATGAGCCACGGTGCTAATGGTCCATATGACTGCAAGCCCCATGATCTGAATCTGGGCACCATTGAGAATACAGTGTGCTGACTCAAATAGAAAGACCTTTCGCTGAGTTCTCCCCAATCAACCGAGGCCTCTAGGCTATTCACAGGAAAAACTGTGAATTCATTTTCTGAAAGAGTTCATCTCAGGGTTCCTGTCACAGCGCTCATCTCCATATCTCTGGAAAGAATATCTAGTCTGGCTGGAGGTATTTAATTCTACAAAGATGTTTCAACATCACCTCTTGTTTTCTTTTTCTTTTTTAGACATGCATAGTTATGGGCGGCACGGTGTCCCAGTGGTTAGCACTGTCGCCTCACAGCAAGAAGGTCCTGGGTTCGAACCCCAGGGTTGTCCAACCTTGGGGGTCATCCCAGGTCGTCCTCTGTGTGGAGTTTGCATGTTCTCCCCGTGTCTGCGGTAGGTTTTCTCCGGGTGCTCCGGTTTCCCCCACCATCAAAAAGACATGCATGTTAGGGTTAACACTCATGTCTGTGTCCCTGACCGAGGCAATGGGTAAAGAACTGGAGTTGGTCCCCCGGTGCTGCACGGCGGCTGCCCACTGCTCCAAGCTACACAGCTAGGGTGGGTTAAATGCAGAGGAAGAATTTCCCCACGGGGATTGATAAGTGGTAAAAAAAAATAGTTATGGTGTAGCTTGCATTTGACTAAAAAAGGCTATTTAAATGTCATTGTGTACTTGTAAATTTGATGCTACATTGCTTCTGTAAAATTAAATACTGATTTCCAATGTGCAAAAAAATTGCGTCGCCTGATGCATGCAAAGTAATTGTCAGTTGGTCCGGGTCAACAGTCCCAATCCAAGAAGTTTGTGACAGAATTCATATCAGCGATGGCAGGTTAGGTGGCAGGTTGAGACGATGCCCTGGAAACCGGCGACATCTGAGGCTTGTGCGAAGGTCAGCGTTTGCTGTTCTCTTCCTGTGCCGACTCTCCTCTACTCGCATATATCAGGGGCAAGAGTGCTTCACTGGGCCTTATACACCCTGTTACTGAGTTCCAGTGTGAATACCCATCCACGATACAAACCCCAATTCCTCAACGCTACGCCCCTGCTCGAGACGTCAGTTCAGCTTCAACACAGGAGTCTTGTAGGAAGCGATAGTACTTTGTACGCCAGTTGTGTTTTTTACAGACCTTCCGCTGTGTGATGCAGTAGGGCTTTCAATGCATGGGTAGAATTCAAGGTCACAGAGCCGGTCATCTGGTTTACCTGACATTTACTACACCTGCTGAATTTTTATGTGGGTTTAAATTCACCACTAACAGGTCAGTACGGTTCTGAATATAATGATCGCTTTAGGCAAATTAATTTCCTCCGGCCTCACGCAACCTTCTTCACCGCGGCGCTGTAACTGTGCATTCACGATTTCCATTAAGATTTCTGATTTATTCAAACCATTCCAATCACCCCACCTGACCTTGGCTTAGTGTGTGTCATTGGAGGTGCAGTTCTTGGGTAAACACTTTCATGGCCGGAGGTGCAAGTCTGAGACAATTGGCTAATTTGTTCTGTGTGGAAGTGACTGCGGCCGAGTGAAGACTGCTTTAATTTGATTGATGTGTGGTTCACCAGGCGGTGGCTTTGGTTGTAATTACTCTTTGTGCTCACCGTGATAAGGAAATTAATCAAGGCATTATGTTGCTCCCATTCTATCACTGGAACACAATAATTGAATAAACCAACCTCACTTGTCTTCAAAGTCACTCCAGATTGCGGCTCGCCTGCAACTCACCTGCCAGCTGATACGAAGCCTAGCTACTGCTGATGGGGCAGATAGTGGGGTGAGCATGGTGCACATGATTCAAGCTGAAATGGTACCACGTAGCCCCTCCATCTGGAATGATCATGGCCGGTGCACTTCAAATCTAAATAGATCGTAACTATGCAGACTATTTAAACATCAATAAGACTATTTAGACTAATGAGATTAGATTAATAAAATACAATTATAATTATTCATTAATTAGATATTATAATAATAGATATCCATCCATCCATTGTCTTAACCGCTTATCCTGCTCTCAGGGTGCGGGGATGCTGGAGCCTATTCCAGCAGTATAATATATAATAATAGATATAATATATAATAATAATAATAGATTTAATATGATAGATTATAATTAATAATGAATATAGATTAATAAGATTAGATTAATAATAATTGAGATTACTAAAACTAATTAGATTATTTAATTATTAATTTTTTATTATTTTATTTTATTATTTTTATTTATTATCATTCTATTATTTTAATTATTTTATGATTTTATTTAGAATTATTTCATTGTACTAAATTGTCCCTAGGTGTGAATGTGTGTGATGGCCTGGCGGCCTGTCCAGGGTGTCTCCCCACCTGCCGCCCAGTGGCTGCTGGGATAGGCTCCAGTATCCCCGCGACCCTGAGAGCAGGATAAGCGGTTTGGATCACGGTTGGATGGATATGCAAAGACCATGTATAACCAAGTCATTCAACATCTGAACTAATCTAGTTATGAAATGCATTTTGGACAATCCTTGGAACCGCTCACCGAAAACGCTGCAACACCTCATTTGCAGATGCAAAGCAGTCTTAGTCTTGGGTTAAAAAATAAAAATAAAAAACAGGAAAGCACAGAATCTATTCTGACCCTTATATAAAAATACACTATTGCACTTCCTGTCAAACTTTAGTGGTGAAGTTTAATGTTACATTTACAACAAACTGGCCGAGAAAGGAAATAGCCTGGAGCCAGTGATATCTCCTAATTGGGTCTGAACAGCCATTAAATCTTTAATGTCCACTTCTATCATCCTGCTTTCCCACCATGCACTGCAAGAGAGGAGAGATGGCCAATTTTGGGGTCTATCTTAGCTGCCTAAAAAGATTTGCATTCATCCTTACAATTTACTCTGGCAGGAGGAATGTCACTAAAAATCAGTTACACATCTTTGCACATTTAGTATAGTGTACTGTATTCACACACACATCTCTGCTGGGATGGAATAATGAAATTTGATTTTGTATTTTCACACGAGGCAAAAGAAAGACCTCAAACTGTAACCGGCGTGTCCGAGGGCACATGGCCGCCCACAATAATGTAAAATTAGTCTGGGATCACAATGTCCTGGCATAGATTTGCAGCTTTATTTTATTTATTTTATTTCCCCCCCCCCCTTGTTCTCCCCAATTGTATCTGGCCAATTACCCCACTCTTCCGAGCCGTCCCGGTCGCTGCTCCACCCCCTCTGCCAACCCAGGGAGGGCAGCAGACTACGACATGCCTCCTCCCATACATGTGGAGTCACCAGCTGCTTCTTTTCACCTGACAGTGAGGAGTTTCGCCAGGGGGACATAGCGCGTGGGAGGATCACGCTATTCCCCCCAGTTCCTGAGCAGGTGCCCCGACCGACCAGAGGAGGCGCTAGTGTGGCAACCAGGACACACACCCACATCCGGCTTCCCATTTGCAGACACGGCGAGTTGTGTCTGTAGGGATGCCAGACCAAGCCGGAGGTAACACGGGGATTCGAACTGGTGAGCCCCGTGTTGGTAGGCAACGGAATAGACTGCCACGTCACCCGGACGCCCCAATCAATCAACAACGTTTTGAGTGCCTTGAGAGTTAGTCCCAACAGACAACTTTAGTGACATATTTGACTCAGTTAAGGTCAGTTTAACAGCTAGTTGTGTCCTTTGGCTTGTGATAAAGTTGTTCTTAAGTAAAGCCTGGAAGTTGAATAAACAGGAAATTTGAGGTGAAGCACGTTGGGACCACACTGTTTGATCTTAATAGTGGTACTAGATCATCCCTCCCCCAGGTAATTATCTCAGCTATCGTTGCTCCAATATTAATGATAATCAATGGTTCCTGGTAGCTTTGACAGGGATAATGAAAAGTATCTTCGCCTCTGTGATCTGCAAGAGTGGTTGCGGCACTCTTAAATCACCCAAGGAAACTGGGAAGAAAATAGCTCACCCCTACAGTTGACACACACGCACACACACACACATCAATCTGAAAAATCCTGGAACCCAGCAATATGTATTTTCTATGGACCACAACGCTGTATGCAGTATTGACCAGGTGTTGACGCTATGCTTGTGAATGAGGAAAACTTCTCCATGTACAGAAACGAAATAGCAGGTATTAGTCCATCTGTGGAATGAAATATTCACGGTGGCGCAGTGGTTAACGTGGTCGCCTCACGGCAAGAAGGTCCTGGGTTCGAGCCCCGAGGCAGTCCAACCTTGGGGGTCGTCCCGAGTCGTCCTCTGTGTGGAGTTTACATGTTCTCCCCATGTCTGTGTGGGTTTCCTCTGGGTGCTCTGGTTTCCTCCCACAATCCAAAGACATGTAGGTCAGGTGAATCGGCTGTACTAAATTGTCCCTAGGTGTGACTGTACGTGTGGGTGTGTGTGTGTTGGCCGTGTGATGGCCTGGTGGCCTGTCCAGGGTGTCTCCCTGCCTGCCGCCCAATGACTGTTGGGCTAGCCTCCAGCATCCCCACGACCCCAAGACCAGGATAAGCGGTTCGGATAATGGATGGATGGAAGTCCATCTGTGTGTTTTTAAAAACAAACAAAACATCTGCTAAATTTCACATTGGAATTTCTTCCCACTCCAACTGAGCCTTTCAAAATGAAACTCTTCTCACCCTCCCTGCTACTTTGCCTACAGGAACTGGTGTATCATTGATCATCTGGGTTGTTTTTCAGTTTAGCTTTAGGGTTGGCTCTATCGATCCTGCTATGCATATCCTCTGGCTCACGTTGCAGTTTGTTATTCGCATGCTCTGTGAGGCATTGGGCCTTCCACGGACTCAGCAGGACGGATCATTAAAAACTGCTCGGATGGCAAGACAACCGTAATGAAACCACACTCGCTCCTCGGGAAAGCACACTGACCGAGAGGGAGGACATGGTTGTGTTTTTGAAGTTGTGCACAATAGATGAGAGCACGGAAAGGAAAATGTAAAATTCTCCGTCGGTGTCTCTCAGCTGGATCTCAGAAGAACCTGGTCTACCACAGCAGGCTATCGGCAGATGAAGGGGGGCTAGGAAATAAAGGGCTGCATCAGAATCCCACATCTTTGTTGTGGCTCCACAGATGTTGTTTCAATCACTGAGCTCTCGGCGCTGAAATCCCGTCTCGCCAGACGACCCGCTGAAATAAATCTTCTGGCAGCCTTTGCACATTTTGAGAAAACACTCAGATTTGGACTCGCATGGTGCCGACTGGTGGAAATATGATTTGCTGAAAGCAATTACAACAGCATTGGACGGAACGGATGCCAGTCGCCAAATTTGATTTCGCTACATTTTCATGTAAACACACGAGGTGGTGTAAAATGTGTTGCAGGGGTTAGTTTAATGGAGAGCGATGTTGCCGGCACGCTTCCTGCACACCTGTACAATGTCAGCTTGAGCTCCCCGTCCCCCCCGATGGCCGGGCTGGTGTTCTCCAAAGCATCTGGCGGAGTAGGAAACAGCTCTTGGCAGATACTGTAGCAGTTCATCTCAATCTTACATGGTAAATGGGGTGTGGACAATGAAATCGTACACAGATTATGAAGATCCTCCCGTGGCTCTGACAGTCACTGACTGTTTCATGGATATCTCAGCTTGAACCTGAACGTTAGGCAGATGCACATACAGCCAGATGGTTAGATGGAATAAACAGAAAGGCTGGACTGTTCAGCACACCACAAATACATGCACTTCAGCACACACACATGCAAACAGCACTGTGCACATCCTCTCTCTCCCGGTTTAGGATCACATCTTCATCACCATTTTTGTGAAAGGCTTCCTATTAGCATGCATATTCCTGTTGCCCTTCCTATTGGGCATGCATAACGACACTTCCTATTAGCGGTGTGAGTCTCGCGCCAGGAAGTGAGAACCGCTCCGTCTCTGATAAACACTGAAACGGGAGCCAGCCACGGCATGGCCACGTCTCTCAGCGGCCAACGCAGGCGAACCTGAGCAGCCAAGAAGCCATGCAGATGTGACGCGGGTGTGAGTAGAGAGAGAGGTCAAACAGTCAGTCAGGCAGTCATCATCAGTCAGTCATCCACTGACTGTTTGACTGTTTGACTGACTACCGATGGGTGTTCATCAACTGGGTGTTTATCTTGACAGAATATAGAGTTTAAAAACCGTGGGCGTTGACCACCCATCCATGGTTGTTCAAGTAGTTTTTAAGTTCCGGTCGTTGTTTGGGACTGTTTCAATGGTTATTTTCGGTTCTTTTTTTACATTTCACGTTTTATAGGCCCTGTTATGTTTGTTAGATTAACAATATGTGTTTTCTGTTTTGTTTTTCAGGTAATATTTTCACCTTTTCAATTTTGCTATCTAAGTTCGACCATGTCTCTCTGAAGTTTAAATTGTTTAAAAATAATATTATAGTTGTTAAAATGTTAATTTCGGTGTCCACTAGTTTCCTAACAGACATACTAACATATGTAATGCATTAATATCTCAACTGGGTGTTTATCTTGACAGAATATAGAGTTTAAAAACCGGCCGTCATTTTGACCGCCGAGGTCGTTTTAGGTAAGAAGGAAATCCTGGTCGTTCTAGTTTAGAGTCCAGAAATGGCCGTTGTTGAGTCTGATGGGGGATGCTGGTGTATTTATTCCGTGTGTGTTCGAAGAGAATGGAGTCACATCGCAACCCCATTCCAGGACGGGTAGTGATGGAGCCTTGCCCAGTCCAGGACCCCAGTTTACCTGTCTTATGGTAAACAAATCCAGTCTGGATTTCAGAGGATTATCATCCACATAATGTGTCCTCGTCGACTACTCTCATTTAATCCGTTTGGTATTTTGGGTATTTGCATTCATTTAAACATTGTTGTCTTTTCTTCTTCTTTTTTGGTTGCCAGTGCCTCTTTTGAATTGTCCTCTTAAGTAGCTTCAATCATGAGCTCAAACCAAGCAGTTATGGATTACTATTATTAAAAGACTGCCCGTGCCTGGAAATTTAAGCAAGGGTGGCGGTGTTGGGGTGTATGTGTGTGTGTGTGTGGGGGGGGTGTGCTTGCCAGATACAAACAGCCTGCAGTAAATCCATGTGCTCGGAGCTTGGAAAGTTTAAGCCATGAATTTCGGAGCCCAGATCAAGGGACTGTGCATCTGCGATGGTGAAATCGATTTCATTTAGGGTTCTCATCAATGGCAGCCCTCTGCGACAGACAGCAAATAACAAAGAACTGAGGAGAGGACAGGCAAATAAAAGGATCTTCAAGTCGTTTTTTTTTTCCTTGACTGTGGTGGTGAAGTTGCTTTGGCATGTCATTACTGTATGTCACCATCACGAATCAGAGACCTCGACATATAATGATGCAGGCATGTACAGAGATGCATCATTTGATGTTCTATTTTCCTTCATACCGCTTCTTTCTTTTTTTTCTTTTTTTTTTTTTGCTCGATTATTATAAAAGACCTGGCAGCCTGTCCAGGGTGTCTCCCCGCCTGCCGCCCAATGACTGCTGGGATAGGCTGCAGCATCCCCGCCACCCTGAGCGCAGGATAAGCGGTCTGGATAATGGATGGATGGATAAATGATATCATAAATCATGTCAAATATATGACAAAGAAAAGGGGCTTCACATGGGAATCATTGTGATTGAAGTAATTTGATCATACTTCTTCTTTTGGCCTGTTCCCTGTTTTTCAGGGGTCGCCACAGTGGATTTTATAGTTTCCATCAGTACCCTGTGAGGACATGGCACCAGTGGTGGCCTCGACCTATCCGGTATGGTCTTGTCAATCCGCATACTGATTTGGCAAAATTTTACGCCGGATGCCCTTCAAAAGTATCAAAAGTAATTTAATCATAAAAAATTTCCAAAAAAACCCCCCACACAGCAGAACCTGCCACCTTACTATACTTATGCCCATGTGGCTTGGGCAAATAAACAAGGTGGGGGGGGTCACCTTAATATCGAAGTCTATTTTCAATCTAGCTTCTAAACTTGTAACTTAATTCAACTCTTATGAGGCTCTTATTCTGGGTCCATCACCCTCAGCCATGAATAGACTCGGCTCAGTCCAGATTGTGATACTCTACCAACCTCCTGGCTCTTACCATTTCTTGGAGAATTTGGAGAATTTGTCTGAGGTCTTGTTACTCACTGTGATGAGATTCTAATTCTTGGTGATTTCAATATTCATCTGAATAAGGCTGCTGATCCTCTAAGTAAGTATCCTCGTTAAGGTTATGGACCAGCAGCTGTTGTGAGCAAATAAAATGCCACCCGCTCTCAACCACAATTCAGAACCCCCATGGCCGGTGCTTTCTTCTCGCCGCACAATACCCCACTACACACAGAGAAACACAACGCAGAATCCCAGGGTGTGTAGAGAGGCTCCAGCATCAGTGGGTTACATCTTTGGCATGGCATTTGTGGGGTACATTTCTGGTGCTTGTTGATACTTTTGGGTTCGCTCAGTTTGTTCAAGAATCGACTCATTGCAGTGGTAACACCCTTGATGTGGTTTTATCTTAAGGGATAGCTGTTTCTGATCTGACTGTCTTGCCAACCACATCTGCTGTGTCAGATCATTTTCTCATCAAATTTGAAGCATTATTGGCCTGTCTTCTTAATGTCAGCACAGATGTAATTGCCACTCACCACACTGGTCTGTCCGCTGAAGCTGCATTTGGCCAGCAGCTGCCTGAAGTCTTGGCTCCTTTAGACACACACTCTTAAAAATTTCACTAATGACTAAAATGTGGGCCTCTCTAGTCTCCTCGATTCAGATGCACCTCTCACTACCACAGCTAGGTGACTAAAGAGGCCTACACCCTGGTTTAATGATGAGACACGTGCTCTTAAGTGGGCCTACATGAGACTGGACCGTGCATGGCAAAAATCCCAAATTAGAAGTTTTTTACCTATCTTGGCATGAGTGTTTATTGAAATACAAGCATCTGCTGCAAAAGCAGCGTATCTCTCTCGCTTAATCAATATTAATAAACGTAACCCCAGATTTCTCTTTGACACTGTATCTAAACTTACTAAAAAGCAATTGTCTATTAGCTGCTCACCATTCACAGCCCATGAGTTTCTAGACTTTTTCTGCAATGAGGTTGATGAGCTCATAAACAAAATTAGTTCTTCAACTCCAGCTACTCCTGCAGATCCTGGCTTACCAAACTCATATCTATACAATGAGTCACTGATAGTCCCTGTTATTACAGCTGTTGACACTATCTCTCTTGATACTTTGACTAAGCTAGTGTCAGCTTCTAAACCAACTACTTGCCTACTTGACACTTCACCAGCAAAACCTTTTAAAGACCTCTGGCCTTTTCTGGGACCTACAATGCTAGACATCGTTAATTTACCTCTTACTACTGGCACTGTTCCCTGCAGTTTTAAGACAGCTGTGGTCAAACCTCCACTTAAGAAACTGCACCTCGATCCAGGTCTCTTAATAACTATCGACCAGTCTCTAATCTTACATTCTTTTATAAAGTACTAAAGAGAGTTTTGTATCAACAACTTTCAACCCATATAGAAGAAAACTATATGTCAGGGGCCGGCAACCTATAGTACGCATGCCCATGGTGGCACGCGAGGCCATTAACATGGGCAAGCAGAGCAATTCATTAAAAAATATGTTTTTAACATACATTTTTTGATTAAAAAAAATTTTTTTTGTTTGGATTTCTACCCCTTTTTCTCCCCAATTGTATCCAGTCAATTACCCCACTCTTCCGAGCCATCCCAGTCACTGCTCCATCCCCTCTGTTGATCCAGGGTGGGCTGCGGACTACCACATGCCTCCTGCGATATATGTGGAGTTGCCAGCTGCTTCTTTTCACCTGACAGTGAGGATTTTCGCCAGGGGGACATAGTGCGTGGGAGGATCACGCTGTTCCCCCCAGTTCCCTCTCCCCCCTGAACAGGTGCCCCGACCGACCACAGGAAACGCTAGTTCAGCGACCAGGATGCATACCCAGATTCAGGCTCCCACCCATAGGCACGGCCAATTATGTCTGTAGGGACGCCCCACCAAGCAATAGGCAACACGGGAATTCAAACCGGCAATCCCCGTGTTGGTAGGCATTTGAATAGACCGCTATGCTACCTGGATGCCCTGATAAAAACATTTTGATATGAAATGTAGCCTAATGGTGAACGAAATGAACAATTTGATTTAAAATAATACTGAAATAATTAAACCAAACAAAGACACAATCATCAACAGGACCAAAGAAATGCCCATTTTTATAAGAACTGTAGAGCGGCACATTACAGACATGGCTGAAAATGTAGAACACTAGCTAACTCTTGACGAGAGTGTGGATGTAAACGACCATCTACATCTAGCAGTGTTTACCAGATATTAAGACGAACAAGGGTCGCACTAAATCGGTAAGATTTAATTCATTTGCTTTTGTGCCCTAGTAATTTTCATACATTTGCAAAAATAATAAAGTGTGTGTGTGTATGTATGTATGTGTGTGTGTGTGTGTGTGTGTGTGTGTGTGTGTGTGTGTAGAGTGCAGATCTTTTGGCATGTTGAATCTAGACGGAGAGACAAGCAGCAGCAGTAAATAAAAAAAAAGATATATGCTCATGAAAAGAACTGGTGCTCGGGTCTGATATTTGTTTTTAAACTTTGTAAACAGCACTGGACATCCAAAAGGTTGTTGACTCCTGATCTATATTATCCTTTCAATCGGCTTTCAGGGCCAGTCACTCCACTGAAACTGTTCTAACCAGAGTGGTAAATGATCTTCTACTTGCTATGGTCTTTGATTCCACCTCTGTGCTTCTATTACTGGACCTCAGTGCAGCCTTTGACACCATTGATCACTGTATACTATTAGACAGAATAAACTGTAATTTTAGTGTCTCTGGCCTAGCTCTCTAGTCCTATTTATCTGTAAGAACATGTTGTGTCTGCAATATTACGTTGAAATTATTTAATGTTAAATATGGCGTACCTCAGGGCTTGGCTCTAGGCCCTCTACTTTTCTGTCTTTATATTTCGCCTCTTGGCCAAATTATACACAGTAATGGAATAAATTTCCATATCTATGCTGATGATACTGAGCTGTATGCGCCTATATGAGCTGATGATAATACTCAAATTAACAATTTAGAGGCCTGCTTGGCTGCTGTGAAAAATTGAGTGTCACTAAATTCCTTGCTTTTAAATTCAGATAAAACTGAGATGCTGGTCATTGGCCATGCTAGAAATAGACACCAGTTTGATCAAATAACAGTAACGCTCGACAACTCTGATTTCACAAAGTGTGGCAGCCAGAAATCTTGGTGTTACGTTGATCCAAGATTTTACTTCGATAAGCACATTAAAGAAATCCCCAAGACTGCATTTTTTCACTCATGTAACAAAGCTAAAACTCTGTGTTTCCTCCCCATGGCTGGCTGACACAGAGACTATGCATTTGTTTCATCCAGACTTGGTTACTGGACCTATTTGTGTTCAGATCTGCCACATGCTCATCCTACAAGTCTTCAAATGGTTCAAAATGCTGCAGCTAGAATCCTAACTATAACAAGAAAATTTGACCATACTACACCAATTCTTAACTCCCTTCAATGGCTTCCTATCCATTTTAAATCAGACTTCAAGGTAGTTTTATTGACTCATAAAATCCTAAATGGGCTTGCCTCATCGTACCTGTCTGATCTCCTTAACAATGTGAGGGTCTAAGGACAGGATATATATTGTGTTGCTGTAAAGCCCCCTGAGGCAATTTTATAATTTGTGATATAGGGCTATACAAATAAAATTGACTTGACTTGTCAGCATGGACACTCTGACCGGTCTGCAGCTACGCTGCTCCATACACACTGAGCTGCGATGCACTGTGTGTTCTGACACCTGTCTATCATAGCCAGCTTTACCTTTTTCAGCAATTTGAGCTACAGTAGCTCTTCGGTGGGATTGGACCAGACGGGCTAGCCTTCGCTCCCCACGTGCATCAGTGAGTCGTGGGTGCCCATGACCCTGTCACCGGTTCACTGGTTGTCCTTCCTTGAACCGCTTTTTAGTAGGTGCCGCCCACTACATACCGGGAACACCCCACCAAATCTGTCGTTTTGGAGATGGTCTGTCGCCTAGCCATCACAATTTGGCCAGTGTCGGCGCTACGGGGGGGCATTGGCCGGGCCTCGCCCCCCCAAATGAAAGTTGTGCCCCCCGCCAATTACCCAGTGATGATGTGAAAATTAGTACTTAAACATCATGTAAAAATTAAAATTAATTAATGCACATAGCACATTTAAAAAAATAATCAATAATAATAATAACCAATGAAATAAAATGCTTAAATTTCATGATTGTGGAGGAGCGGGATTGGCAGGACACCGGAGTGGAACACTTGCTCAAAAATGGTATACCTTACACGCCACTTTTTTCTTTGATTCGAGGTTCTTTCGGCTTAGCCATTTAGTAGCTACTGTGATGCAGTGCAGCTAGCGTATCAGTGTGTTCTTGTAGTGGGCTGTTTGCTGCGAGTAAGCTCACGCGATCTGCTTGTAGCGTCTGTGCGCGAATGGAAAACAACGGCGGAAAGGATTAGAGCACAAGTAAGGATTCTAAGCGCACATTCGAAGGTTAATTTAGCAAATAATTAATAAAAAAAATTCACAATCGAAGAATACTCAAATATAGAATGTAAATTTGACAGCCCTAATGCTCATGCCCTCCCGTGAAAACCATAGGCCCGGCCGTCAGATTTGTTCTGGCACCGACACTGAATTTGACCCTTGTCAAATGACAGGTGCCATTATAACGAGATAATAAATGTTATTTACTCCACCTGTCAGTGGTTTTAATGTTTTGGCTGATCGGTGTATGTTTATATGTAAAGTGTAACACTTTGGAACAATCCACGTATTGTGTTTAAAGCACTATATACATGAAACTAACTTGGCAATACTAGAAATCAGTGATGTCAGTAATGTGCAGACCGTGTGGATGAGTAAGATGTGGAGCAGTTGTGTGGTCGAAATGGCAAAGAAAATAAACACCAACACAACACACATAAAGCAGACGTATGTCTGGAGAAGGAGAGAGACACCTGCCTGACTGGCCATTTTAAGTCGACTTGGGCCCGGGCGGCCATGATGTAAGACATTAGAAACCGACAACCTCCCTCCTCAGCTCTGCTGCCTGCAGGCGTCCTACAAGGGAAAAATAACACACACACACACACACACAGTACAAGCATAGGAAAGAGAGGCTGTCAAACAGAGGGAAGGCTGTCATGATGTATCTCAGAAAAGACAGATTGTGAATGATAAGTTTTATCAGATAAAGCTGGGGGGGGGGGGCGCCAACATGCCTTCAGTGAATGCTGCCTGTCTGTTTGATTCAGAATATGTTTGTTTTACAGAGAAAAAGCAACATGATGTATGAATGTGTCCTAAGAAACAAGTGTGAACAACCATCAGGAAAAAAATCAAAATGGATTTGATAAATCAATCAAAATCAGTCCTTTGGCGCATAACTGCTGCGGTTTCACGAACCAGCCGGGGGCTGTTAATCCGCTCTCAGCCCTGATGCCTCGGATAGCAGGCACCAGTCAAGACGTCAAATAAACAGGCTTTTATCTTTGCAGAGAACGCGATTGAATCGAAGGGACATTCAAAAGGTGTCCTGGCCCTGCCGCCGGTCTCCGTGATGAGGCTAATCATCCTTCCCCTGTCTGTGTCTGTCTATCTCAGACACGTGGTCAAGTCGGAGCACTGTGTCTGCTGGTAGTATTTTCGTGCCTCAGGTGCTGCAGGTACGGTGGTGCAGTGGTTAGTGCGGTCGCCTCACAGCAGTAAGGTCCTGGGTTCGAGCCCCGGGGTAGTCCAACCTTGGGGGTCGTCCTGAGGCGTCCTCTGTGTGGAGTTTGCATGTTCTCCCTGTGTCTGTGTAGGTTTCCTCTGGGTGCTCCAGTTTCCTCCCACAGTCCAGGTCAGGTGAATCGGCCATACTAAATTGCCTCTAGGTATATGAATGTGTGTGTGTGTGTCTATGTGTGTCGGCCCTGTGTGTTGGCTGGCCTGGCAGCCTTTCCAGGGTGTCTCCCCGCCTGCCGCCCAGTGACTGCTGGGATAGGCTCCAGCATCCCTGCGACCCTGAGAACAGGATAAGCGGTTCGAATAATGGATGGATGGAGGTGCTGCAGGTCTGCGGTACGGAATCAGAGGCAGAGGAGAAACTGAGGACAGGGGGAGATGGGGAGAGGCCGCCCTGCTTGCTTGCCACTGGGTTGGATTGGGAATGGTTTGGGGGGGGTTGACAGCCTAATCTCTGGGTTTGATTATGTTCTTACTACAATCAGAAAGGAGCCACTCGACGAAGAATGAATGTGTAATTACTCTCAAATCTCCTCTGACTGAAGCAGAACAAGCTGGGCCAGGACTGTGTGCTCAAATTCAATCATTCAGTTTATTTGATCGTTCATTCTGCAGACCCATTTGACTATCTGCTAGAAATGGGTAGAGCTTTTTTTTTTTGTTTTGATTGAGATGCTTTGTTGATCCCTGTGGGGAAATTACACTCTGCATTTAATCCGTCCTAGCTGTGTAGCTAGGGGCAGTGGGCAGCCGCTGTACAGCACCAAGCCCAGATAGCAAAATTGCTGTGGCCCGGATCCGTCCCACACCCAACACTTCATCCGGCCCTCATACCACGTGGAATGATGGCACTTGGGTGGTCCACTCCTGTTTGCCAGATCTGGGCCAGAACCAAGCCATAGCAATGCCACATGTGCCACATATTTGCCAAAGGTGGCCCATATTTGTTTTGTGATATTTGGGCCATATTCACCATTTACCACACGGGGCCACTTCAGGGTCACATCCAGATCACATGTTGCCCAGAGCACCGCATCTTTGCCAAAAAAGGCCCACATTTGATTTGGCATATTTGGGCCATATTTGCTATTATACATGTGGGCCACTCCAGGCTCACATCCATTTTGTCAGGGCCAGAAGAAGACCATCAGTGCTGCATCATTGCCTGAAGTGGCCCACATCCGGATGCTATCTGGGAGGGACCAACTCCAGTTTGTCTTGCCATTCCTAAGTCAGGGGCACAGACAGGAATATTAACCCTAACATGCAAGGCCTTTTGATGGTGGGGAAAACCGGCGCACCCGGAGAAAACCCATCACAGACATGGGGAGAACATGCAAACTCCACACAGAGGATGACAGGGATGACCCCCAAGGTTGGACAACCCCGAGGTTCGAACCTAGACTTTCTTGCTGTGAAGCGACGTCGCAAACCACTGGGCCACTGTGCCGCCCAACTTGGAGATGGATATGGATAGGTTAACATGACACCCGGCTGCATCACACCAATTAGGGTCTGCTATCAAAGTAATCCAGTAGAAGTCTGTATGTGGTGCTGTTCAACTGACACACCAAGCAGGAAACACGTTTTCTTTGCTCAAGTTTATCCTTCAATGAATAGTTTCAATTTTTTCCCTCCTCCTCTATTTTGACTTTTTTTTTCTTTTGGACGCTCAAAACTCTGTCAACATCAGCAAGTGGAAAAAAGTTTGCAATCAGGAGAAGTGGCAAGCAGAATGGCCAAGTGGATAGGGAGGGTGCCAGTTTGGCAATTTTATGGTCAACTGATCAACTTTGCCCCAATGTCATTAAAAACGCTGTTGCTCATAAAAAGTAGAAACACATGGGTGATAATAGATTGCATCGCCAAACTTTAGTCATTTCAAGACATGGAGGCAGCCCCCAGCCACATCAGTAGGTGGGGATTCTAAATCAGGAACATCCATTTTCCCAACACAGCCACTCACCGTTTCCCTGGAGCCACAGTCCCTGTTATCCTTTATAAACTCCCGCCCAGATAGCAAAGAATCTTTGGTCCAAGTATGGCCCACGTCTGCAGTTATCTTACGGCCCACATTTGGCCTTGAATGACAGCACTCAGGATAAGTGTGGCTGCCCCAACTCAGCCACACTCGGGCCACATTTGGGCCACATCTGGCCCATGCAGTATGGGCTGTAACCCAAATCAAGCCCAGTTCATTACATGTAGGCCATGTGGCCTCTCATCCACACGACGTGTCTAATGGTAGAAACAACAACAACCATATATCTGGAGCAAATACCTGCAATTTGCATCCTATTTGCTGCACTCCCGTTGGGTTTAATTCTTCTTTGACACCAAACAATTTTGGCCTCTTGAATGTGAGATCTCTTGGAAATGAGTCCTTTATCATTAATGGTGTTATTGTTTCTAATAATATGGACTTTTTATGATTACTGAGTCATGACTATCCCCAGGTGACACTGTTTCCCTGATTGAGGCTTGGCCTTCTGATTTTGCATATTTTCATATTCTCAGGCCCTCTGGAAGAGAGGGTTGGCCTAGCTGTTTTTTTATGTTAGGTGCCATCCTGTTACTTTTGGTAATTTTATCTCCTTTGAGGTTTTATTTCTTGAGTTTTCTGACCCTCTATCTATTGTCATGCCAAAATATGACAGGGTGCTTATTGTTGGTGATTTCAATATTCATGTGTGTTGTCCTTCCCATTCTCTGACTTCACATTTTTTTGATTTTATACTCTTTTAGCCTCATTCAATCTGTTTAAGGGGCTACACATTCCAAAGGTCATAGTTTAGGCCTTGTACTCCCATCTTTTTTCTCTCTCGACTGTCTTAATCAGAATCAGAATCGTGTTTATTGGACATGTAGGTTTGCACAAACATGGAATTTGTTCTGTAGTGCCTCCAGAGAGGAGGAATTGGAACAGGTTGTGACTGGGTTGTGATGGGTCTGCAGTGATGTTGCCTGCCCATTTCCTTAGTCTGGAGGTATATAAGTCCTGAATTGAGGGCAAGCTGGCACCAATGATTTTCTCTGCAGACTTAAGTGTCCGTTGTTGTCTGTCCCTGTCCTGACAGTGATGGATGTGCAGAGGACAGACTGGATTATTGCAGTGTAGATCTGAATCAGCAGTCCCTAAGGCAGGTTGAATTTCTTGAGCTGGTGGAGAAAGTTCATCCTCTGTTGGGCCTTTTTGATGATTGTGTCTATGTTGGTGCCTGCCTTTGGTCCTGGGAGATTGTGGAACCCAGAAATCTGTAGGTTTTCACCATAGACACTGTGCTGTTCTGTATGGTGAGGGGGGGCTCCTCCTGAAGTCCACTGTCATCGCCACTGTTTTCAGCGTGTTCAGCTCCAGGTTGTTATGGCTACACCAGAGGGCCAGCTAATCAAACTCCCGACTATATGCAGACTCGTCAACATCCTGCATAAGGCCAATGATGGTTGTGTCGTCTGCAAACTTCAGGAGTTTAATCTGGTAGATATGCTTGTGACTGACCATAAAGCTTTCGGTTTTTTGTTTTTGTTTTGTTTTTTGGCTTTTTTCCCCCTTTTCTCCCCAATTGTACTCACCGGGGTACAATAGAGGAGCTGTAGACACTGACACAAGCGTGTTTCGTGCATCATGCACAAAACAAGCTTGTTCTGCTATGTATTAAAAGTTTTTTTCCTACATATGCCTTTATTTTATTTATTTATTTATTTAGCACTTTCCCTACCATTGAGTGTTTCTTTTAACAAGTTTATATGGCATGAAACAGGCTTGTACTGTCTCATAAAGAATTTGCTTGACTCACTGGATTTTTATATATATACACCACCGTTCAAAAGTTTGGGATCACCCAAACAATTTCGTGTTTTCCATGAAAAGTCACACTTATTCACCACCATATGTTGTGAAATGAATAGAAAATAGAGTCAAGACATTGACAAGGTTAGAAATAATGATTTGTATTTGAAATAAGATTTTTTTTACATCAAACTTTGCTTTCGTCAAAGAATCCTCCATTTGCAGCAATTACAGCATTGCAGACCTTTGGCATTCTAGCTGTTAATTTGTTGAGGTAATCTGGAGAAATTGCACCCCACGCTTCCAGAAGCAGCTCCCACAAGTTGGATTGGTTGGATGGGCACTTCTTTGAGCAGATTGAGTTTCTGGAGCATCACATTTGTGGGGTCAATTAAACGCTCAAAATGGCCAGAAAAAGAGAACTTTCATCTGAAACTCGACAGTCTATTCTTGTTCTTAGAAATGAAGGCTATTCCATGCGAGAAATTGCTAAGAAATTGAAGATTTCCTACACCGGTGTGTACTACTCCCTTCAGAGGACAGCACAAACAGGCTCTAACAGGTACTATTTAATGAAGATGCCAGTTGGGGACCTGTGAGGCGTCTGTTTCTCAAACTAGAGACTCTAATGTACTTATCTTCTTGCTCAGTTGTGCAACGCGGCCTCCCACTTCTTTTTCTACTCTGGTTAGAGCCTGTTTGTGCTGTCCTCTGAAGGGAGTAGTACACACCGGTGTAGGAAATCTTCAATTTCTTAGCAATTTCTCGCATGGAATAGCCTTCATTTCTAAGAACAAGAATAGACTGTCGAGTTTCAGATGAAAGTTCTCTTTTTCTGGCCATTTTGAGCGTTTAATTGACCCCACAAATGTGATGCTCCAGAAACTCAATCTGCTCAAAGAAGTGCCCATCCAACCAATCCAACTTGTGGGAGCTGCTTCTGGAAGCGTGGGGTGCAATTTCTCCAGATTACCTCAACAAATTAACAGCTAGAATGCCAAAGGTCTGCAATGCTGTAATTGCTGCAAATGGAGGATTCTTTGACGAAAGCAAAGTTTGATGCAAAAAAAATCTTATTTCAAATACAAATCATTATTTCTAACCTTGTCAATGTCTTGACTCTATTTTCTATTCATTTCACAACATATGGTGGTGAATAAGTGTGACTTTTCATGGAAAACACAAAATTGTTTGGGTGATCCCAAACTTTTGAACGGTAGTGTATGTATGTGTGTGTGTGTGTAGATGCTGATCTCCTGTCTGTGACGTTGTTTAGTAATGCTAGTATTAATGTTATGTTTCGTATTTTTCTGATCCCGAGGTGACTGACCTCTACTATCTATCTATCGATCTGTCTGTCTATCTATCTGTCTGTCTACATCCGTTACTCTACCCTGTTGATGTCTTTTTTTACTCTTTGCTGCTATCTACACCTGACTTTCCCTTAAGGATGAATAAAGGTTATTGTATTATTCCAAAAATCAAATGTTAAATTTCCAGACGTCAGTTGAGGATGCGAGATCAGCTTACTTCTCTGAACTGATATCAAGAAATAACCACAATCCCAAAGTTCTCTTTAAGATAATTGATTGTTATTAATGGTCCCTCCACGTCTTTTTTTTAATTTTTTATGCTGATGTTGAGTTGTCCAGAACATTTCTCACTCGTTTTGTAAATAAGGTGGAGAATATCAGGTCCCAAATACAGCCTGGCTCTTGCATTTGTTCCATTTTCCATGTTAATTCTGCCTCTTTTACCCAGTTTCAACCAATTACAATTTCAGTGTTAGAGAGCACAGTCTCCAATGTGAACTCCTCCTCCTGCATCTTAGGCATCATTCCCACTAAGCTGCTCAAGGAGGTATTTTCAACTACTAGCGCCGTTATTCTGCAAATTCTTAATAATTCTCTGGCCTCTGGTTCTTTTCCAGACAGTTTTAAGCATGCCATTGTTCACCCATTGCTGAAGAAACCTAATTTAGATCCCCTGTCCTTAAGTAACTATAGACCAAGCTCCAAATTGTCTTCGCTATCTAAGGTTCTGGAGAAAGTAATTTCATCCCAACTTATAGTATCTTTTATGAATAATAATAGAGTTTTTAACAGTTTCCCGTCTGGTTTTAGAGCATTTCATAGTACTGCGACAACTCGAGTTAAAGTCACTAATGACCTACTGCTGACTACAGGCAGAGGTGATTGCTCGATTTTAGTTCTTTTAGATTTAGGTGCTGCCTTTGACACAGTTGATCACAACAGCCTTTTACATCACTTGGGGCCTTGAGTTGGCACCAAGGGCTTGGCTCAGTTTATTATGCACTTCCCTCAATAGAACTTTTTCTGTTGTTCTGGGTAACTACATCCTCGATGGCTCAGTTGATTTGTGGTGTCCCTCAAGGCTCAGGTCTTGGCCCCCCTCTCTTCTCTGTAAACATGCTGCCACATGGCCAGGTTATTCAAAATCACGACATGTTTCGCCATTTTTATGCTGACAACACTCAGTGATATATACCACTAAAACCCACAGATCCTAGCGCCCTAGCAAATCTCACAACTTGCCTCCTGACATGAAATCCTGGGTGTCTGAAATTTTTCTTAAATTTAATTATGATAAGACTGGGGTCATTCTGTTCAGTCCCAAAAATTCCATCCTCCCTTTTGTTATTAAGCTTGGTAGTCTGTCAGGTAGAGTGATGTGGGATGCGTCTGAAATCACATACTACTCCCCACGCACTTCTTTTGTGTACTATTGTCCAGTGTACTATTAGTGTGTGAGTAAAAAGCACAACAGCTGTTCAGACATACTAGTTCATTATAGAACTAGGTCACTTCCTTTCAGCTCTTAGGGTTAATGACGACACAATGTGCACAAACCACTACTGGTGAGGTGACCCACATCCGTTTTTTTTTTTTTTTTAAATGTACAAATAAACAAGATTTAGCCTCTTTCTGCTTAGCATAGTAAACCGATCTGCCGGTTGGGTTTTGTATCGCCCTTTGCCATTGTTGTTCATTGTTGTGAAGTCTCGCAACGCATTGTGGAGTATTCATGCCAGCGTAGTGTCCAATGTTTGCATACTCCAAAATTCTCTGCATGTCGTATGACATCCTGGTATTTGATGCATACTGTGGTTTTGGCAGTATTATAAACACTCATACTATTTTGGTGTACTGACAAGTATGCTAGTATGCGATTTGGGATACAACCGTGATAATTTTAATAAGAACGCTCTATAACGTTTTCATGACAACTAAGACATCAGTGGGGTCAAAGTTGAAAGAAATGTAAGTCTTGAAAATGGGTGCCAATGACCATTGCAACAGTGACAGGTCGCTCATCACTCAAAATATAAACCAACAGTTGTTACAACTGACCATCAAATGTAATTATCACCAGTGGACATGATCATAAACTGAACTATAAATTGGCCTCAACCACAACTGGAGAGCCAAGGTTTGATACCCTCTGCCATAAACTATCAAACTATCTTTTAGCAAGATCCTTAACCCTGCCTTTCCCTTCCACTCCCTAGCTGCCTGAAAGACAAATTCAATGAAAGTCTGTGATGTTTGACCACATCAACATGGAGGTGGAGTAAATCCATCGCAACACTGGATTGTTTGTTTGTGACTTTGACACATTGACACCCATCGCACATTCGTCACAGTCTGTCCAGATGAGCCCAGTGTCAGGTAGATGTAAAAGAAATTATGTGATGAACAGCTGATTAAAAATTAAACCGCCCTCTCTATGAGATCTGTGTGCAAAAACCTCTGAAGCATATTTTAATAAGCAACGGTCAGAGAAATAAAACAGCTGAGGCGTAGCAGCACTTTCCATGAAGAATTTAATGGACTGAGCTCATTATAACCTTTTTCTTATGTCAATGGCGGGTTTTCGTTCTTTTATTTGTGTCTTGTCCCCTTTTGCACTCTCACTCATTTTTCATGAGTTGATGAAATATATCCGATGGTGCTGCAGTGAATATAGACTCATGCATAAAGCTGGACATCGGCCTTGCCTCTCCCAACATCGTTTTGTCCAAAAAATTGATTTTTAATGTGTGAAAGACATAAATGTTATAAGGAGGGGGGACATGTGGGGTACAGCCTCTGTTTCTGATGACAGCATTCTTATTTAACTGTTTAATGGAGATACATTTTATGTGAGGTGTGATTGTAAGGCAGCTAAAAAAATGTCCAGATACAGTCTAGACAAAATCCAAAGAGCAGCTAACTCAGGTGTTAAATTACAGTTAATGCCATCATATGAAATCTACCACGGGGATCGCCGGTTCGAATCCCCGTGTTACCTCCGGCTTGGTCGGGCATCCCTACAGACACAGTTGGCTGTGTCTGCAGGTGGGAAGCCGGATGTGGGTACGTGTCCTGGTCGCTGCACTAGCGCCTCCTCTGGTCGGTCGGGGAGCCTGTTCGGGGGGGGGTGGGACTGGGGGGAATAGCGTGATCTTCCCACGCACTACGTCCCCCTGGCGAAACTCCTCACTGTCAGGTGAAAAGAAGCGGCTGGTGACTCCACGTGTATGGGAGGAGGCATGTGGTAGTCAACAGCCCTCCCCGGATCGGCAGAGGGGGTGGAGCAATGACCGGGACGACTCAGAAGAGTGGGGTAATTGGCCGGATACAATTGGGGAGAAAAAGGGGGGGTGTACTTGGGGCAACATCATTAGGCTGCTTTACATCATTGAAGACTGTTGTTGCCGTAGCATTGATGAACTAATCCAACCATTGCTTCAAAATTCCAAAAATCCAGTCACACTTTTTGTCAACGTGCACATTCAAGATAATACTCGAGTTTCCCCGCTTGTTCCTGCACCTGAAGACCTGTGCTGCCAATAGTTTAGCAAGACTTGGTTTGTTAGAAATGGGACAAATTCAAGGCATGACTGCTCAATTGACCGTGTATCTCCTATGGCCATGCCTGCCAAGCGCAAGATATGAACAGAGCAGGGCAAAAAAGGCCAGGGCAAATGAGGCATGTAAATAACTGCATTCCCACTGACGACCCCATCTGAACGGGGAATGGCTGACCTCCAGGAGAACTTGCGAGTGCAATTTAAGTTTAGAATATTCATTTTTGTACATTCTCGATGTGGGAGTTCAATATGAATTAAATGTGGGCCTGCGTAGGGACACCGTAGTGGGAACCTCTCGCTGTGGACCAGCTTAATTCAACATGGCTACCCGAACATGTCGAACAAATCCCAAGGATTTTAGGTTGCCACATTCCACCTCCTGCAGCCAAGCAGCCATGTTCTCTGTGTGTCCCAGATGACTAGAAACTCATGCAGAAAAATCACAGAAAGGTGAATCAGTTCATCTGGAAACGATTACTGGGGGAAACGTTTCATCACTCATCTAATGCCCCTTTTCCACTGCATGGTACCGGCTCGACTCAACTCAACTCTACTCGCTTTTTCTGGTTTTCCACTGGGCAAAAGTTAGGAATAGTACCTGGTACCAGGTACTTTATTTGATACCACCTCCGTCGAGGTTCCAAGTGAGCTGAGCCGATATTAAAAGGTGACATGAAAATAACGCTATAAATAAATGAATAAAATAAAATAAATAAAACATAAAAATAGATATATCTATGTATATTTATTTATATTCATTTAAATATAAATAAAATCTTATAAAATAAATAAATAAAATATAAATAAAAATATAAATAAAATGTATTTGTATTTATTTAAATATAAATAAAATCTTACCACTGATGAGTCAGAGAGAAATCGAACACCTGTTTTTATGACCAGTTGATAATCTATCCATGTCAAAAATGATTTGTTGTCAGTGAGTCTCTTAATTACACTAATTTTGTTCATGTGATGCACACATTTAGAGTTGGTCTTGTTGATTTTTCTGAAAATAAAACACTCGTGTGGGGTGCTGGTGGACAAGGGAGGAAAAACTAGTCAGCACGCCCACAAATGACCAGCGGGGCTTCGCCGTGAGGGGACTCTACCTGCAGTGGAAAACCAAATCCCAAAAAGTAGAGCGAGTAGAGTCGAATAGAGTAGAGTCAAGCTGAGCCAGTGCCATGCAGTGGAAAAGGGGCATAAGTGACCTGAGTGATGACGTGCTTCTCTCGATAAATGTTGTGTCCAGATGAACTGACTCACCTTGCTGTGAGTCCCTTACCTGGATGACTGAGCATGCAGCATGCATGCAGTCGTGCAAAACATGTTGCCCTGCATTAAGAAAGGGCCGCGCATGTTTGTACCAAGATTATTCATGTAGGGGCGTCTCTTTGGTTTCCAGGTTTGAGGTGTAGAACGGGTCACTTGCTGACTCCTACAAGCACTGATGATGTACTGACGGACTTTAGCAGCATTAATGCCACGAATGCTGCAGAGATGATGCTGTGCTTTTGTTAAGTCATTGCTGTTTTAGTTCTTGTTTATGTTTTTTGGGGGGGAGTTGTTTTTTCTGTTTTCTCTTTTTTTTTTTTTTTTTGGTCTTTTGTACTTTTTCATTTGTATTTATGTTCCTTAAAGAAACTCAGTAAGGGCGTCCGGGTAGTGCAGCGGTCTATTCCGTTTCCTACCAGCACGGGGCTCGTCTGTTCGAGTCCCCGTGTTACCTCCGGCTTGGTCGGTGTCCCCACAGACACAATTGGTCGTGTCTGCGGGTGGGAAGCCAGAGGTGGGTATGTGTCCTGGTCGCTGCACTAGCGCCTCCTCTGGTTGGTTGTGGTGCCTGTTCGGGGGGGGGGGACTAGGGGGAATAGCGTGATCCTCCCACGCACTATATCCCCCCTGGCGAAACTCCTCACTGTCAGGTGAAAAGAAGCGGCTGGTGACTCCACGTGTATGGGAGGAGGCATGTGGTAGTCAACAGCCCTCCCCGGATCGGCAGAGGGGGTGGAGCAATGACCGGGACGACTCAGAAGAGTGGGGTAATTGGCCGGATACAATTAGGGAGAAAAAAAAGGGGGGGGTCCCCCCTCCAAAAAAAAGAAACTCAATAAAAACTTAAATAAAAAAAGTGGAGCAGAAAAAAGGGAAATATGCCGACAACTAAAGACACCTTGCTCTCTCATTCTCCTCATAGCAAGGAGACAACAGCCTGCCAGCCGCCCAAGACTGATGAGCAGAAGTTGGAGGGCGCAGACAGGGGCGTGGACACCGCTAACAGAAATGGCTGCCTCAGCGACAAAGGACGCAATTACAGCAGTGGTCGGAGGGTCAGGAGGTAAGTGTCCCCCTCTCTGGTGAACGTGCTGACCAGCGACAGGCAGGAGCACTTGTTCATCTTCAAAAAAGGTTAGCAGGGGAGGGAGTCAAGGAAGCCGAATCATTGCCTTTGAAACCTGCTTTCAGCCATTTCAAGGAAATGCTGTTTGAAGGTGGGGCACCAGCAAGAGTGAAAGGGAAGGTTTATAAGATGGTAGTGAGACCAGCTATGTTATATGGTTTGGAGACAGTGGCACTGATGAAAAGACAGGAGGCGGAGCTGGAGGTTGCAGAGTTGAGGATGCTGAGATTTTCATTGGGAGTGATGAAGAAGGACAGGATTAGGTATGAGTATATTAGAGAGACAGCTCAGGTTGGACGGTCTGGAGACAAAGCAAGAGAGGCAAGATTGAGATGATTTGGACATGTGTGGAGGAGAGATGCTGGGTATATTGGGAGAAGGATGCTGAATATGGAGCTGCCAGGGAAGAGGAGAGGAGGAAGGCCAAAGAGGAGGTTTATGGACGTGGTGAGGAAGGACATGCAGGTGGTTGGTGTGACAGGAAGATGCAGAGGACAGGAAGAGATGGAAACGGACAGTGATTAAAGTGGGCCGGAGCTACCCGGATCCTGACACCGGCACTTCCCCTCCTCCCCCAAGTCAACCGGAGCTGAGATCCGGCACTCTGTAGACAGGAGTAATTTCAACCTTTTTGTCACAGTAAAATTTAAAACAAAAAACATGATGCAACCAATTCACAAGCATTACAAAATAAATCGCAAATAAAGTCGTTCTTCTATTTTTATACTACTTTACTTTTTCTAAAAGTTTGAACGATATCGCGTCCTCACGTGACCCGCACCTGCCTGCTGTCTGGCTTCACCAGACTTGACATCAAAAGAGACTGGCTTCACACTCACGGGTCAGGGTCAGTTCACCGCACCAGGCAGACAAGACTCGAGAGAGCGTCAACCTGCTACCTGCACTATCACTCCGCTCTTCCGCGCTGTCCCGGTTGCTGCTCCACCCCCTCCGCCGATCCGAGGAGGGCTGCAGACTACCACATGCCTCCTCCGATACATGTGGAGTCGCCAGCCGCTTCTTTTCACCTGACAGTGAGGAGTTTCACCGGGAGGACGTAGTGCGTTGGAGGATCACACTATTCCTCCCAGCCCCCCCCCCCCCCCCCGAACAGGCACCCCGACCAACCAGAGGAGGTGCTAGTGCAGCAACCAAGACACATTCCCACAGCTGGCTTCCCACCCGCAGACACGGCCAATTGTGTCTGCAGGGACGCCTGACCAAGCCGGAGGTAACACAGGGATTCAAACCACCGATCCCCGTGTTGGTAGGCAACGGAACAGACTGCTGCGCTACCCGGATACCCATAATCGCTCTCTCTTTTGCACGCCAAATCGTCAGAAGAAACCATTTTTCCCGGCAAATAAATGAATAGGTAAAATATGTAGAAGTGTTAAGGAGTGACAAAGATTTCTCATTACTGGGAGAGGATGCTCGAGTCTGGTTTCTCTAATCAGCCTTAATGCATTCCGCTTGCTGATAACCCCAAACTGCCAACTTCACCAACCACAGTCATTTGTTATTTGGGGAGAACTGTATCCTTGCATGCAGTGGAACAGGGACCTTATCGCAAAACTGCTGTGGCCCGGACCCGTCCCACACTGACAGTTTCATCCGGCCCACATACCGCGTGGAATGATGGCACTTGGGCGGTCCGCTCCTGTTTGCCAGATCTGGGCAGGAACCAAGTCATAGCAATGCCGCATGTGCCACATATTTGCCAAAGGTGGCCCATATTTGTGTTGTGTTATTTGGGCCATATTCACCATTTGCCACACGGGCCACTTCAGGGTCACGTCCAGATTACATGTTGCCGAGAGCACCACATCTTTGCCAAAAAAGGCCTACATTTGATTTGGCATATTTGGGCCATATTTGCTATTATACACGTGGGCCACTTGAGGCTCACATCCATTTTGTCAGGGCCAGAAGAAGACCATCAGTGCTGCATCATTGCCTGAAGCAGCCCACATCTGGATGCTATCTGGGTAGAGCCATGTGGTCGCAGTACATCAAGTGATGCAGCAGTTTGTCACTGTTCTGATCCGTTACACTCACACTTGCTTCCTCACACGAGCTGCTGCTTTTATACATTCTGTATTCTGTTTGAGGTTATATATTTTCAGAAAGTTGTGCGCCAGTATAATGATTGTGCATGGTACGGTTCTTCGCTCTTATCATGAAGTACCACAATAGTACTTCACGCACATTTGAAATTTACTGACTCAGATAAACCCAGTCTGTGTCACCGATGATATTTGATGAGTTTATTCTCATCAGCTTTAATCTCAAAAAGATGGGTGGTGGGTTACCAGCTGGGAGAGTTTATGCTGCACAATAACTATTGCTCCGGGGATGTAGAGCTTAACTGAATTCTGTTTTCAAACACTCCCTCACATACTGACTGCTTGACGATGTACAAGTTAACTCTCGTAATATTAATGGGATGGGTCAACAGGTCCTGATGGAGAGTACAACATACTGTAGCGCAGGGATAGGCAACATGGTCCAGAAAGGTCCGGTGTGGATGCAGGTCTTTGTTCCAACCAAAGAATTACACGCCTGAGTCTACAAATCAAGGTCTTTAGCAAAGACTGTTGGTTGACCTGTAGAATCAGGTGCGTAACTGCTTGGTTGGAACAAAGACCTGCACCCACACCGGACCTTTCTGGACCATGTAGCCTGTCCCTGCTATAGCGAATTCGGGGGGCAACCGGGAACCGCCGCAGCCGGGGCTTGAACCCGGGTGTCCCTCACCAGAGGTGACTACGTTAACCAGTTGATAAAGGGTCTGACCCGTTAGCCAAGGGCTAGCAAGTCTAGTAATCTGTGGTTGTTACACTACCCACCTCCTTTGGGAAGCCTGTCCTGCTACTTCAGCATACCAGCTCCCACACACCGGTCTCAGCATCCCACTTTTGACGCCAGTGTAGCAGGGATTGGCCCTTGCAGCTACATTGGTGTCAGAAGTGGGATCGTGAGGCCATCGGAAGTGTGAGCGCCCAGAGGCGTGAGGGAGCTGGTACGCTGAAGTGCCGGGACGCACTTCCTGAAGGAGGGGGGTAGTGTAACGACCACAGATGACAAGACTCACTAGCCCTTGGCTAACAGATCGGACCCTTTAGTCGACTGGTTAATGTAAGTTGCCCGTGGTGCAGGAGATCCGGGCTCACGCCCCAGCTGCAGCAGTTCCCAGCTGCTCCCCGAATTCACTGAAACACTTACTGTACAGCGTCATTTACTAAACTGACAGCACTATGTGCCATTCACTACATAACTATAACATGGCAGTAATTAAAGGCACACTAATATTTGAGAATAAGTAACACGACTAAATCCTCCAACCTATAGAATATCTGATGATAATGATAATACAACCGAAATAATGACATCTGAAATGATGAGACAGTGAATGCATCATACAATGTCATAATCATAACTGCTAAGTGGTATAAGTACAATAAGAAATGTGTAAGGGCGGCGTGGCCGGGACGTCGAGGATGTAGGACACGTTTCTCTATTGCTCCTGAGTTAGTGACCAAATTTATATATTTAATCTCGCTAAATCGTGCATGTCTTTGGTGGTCAAGCGTCTAAAGAGTCCTTTAAACGATTCACACTATATTTGAGGACTTTGAAGGTGAAATGACATCTAATCGACCGAAAACGGAGTCTGCAAGAGCAGGCCGCAATAAGCCTGCGCCCTCTCCTGAATCTGATCCGCTCCCAACATCGGGTGCTACAGCTAGTGCTGACAGCATGACAGTACTGACCGCGGAAATGCTACAATCCATGATGGGCTCCCTCAAAACCGATATTTTCGGTAAGATTGACACTTCAGCTACCACTCTCAGATCAGAGATGATACTGGTCAAAGACGAGCTTAAAAGATCTATCGAGAGGATCCAGAATAAACTCGACGCACATGGAGTCGTTTTATCAGAGCTGGAGCGCAGTGCTACAGATCACAGCACTCGGATTACCGAGCTAGAGGCGAACGTCGGCTCACTAACAACTAGGGTGACATACCTGGACAACAGATGCGAGGACCTGGAAGGTAGAATGCGGAGGAACAACATCCGTCTTCTGGGAATACCGGAGGGAGTGGAGGGCCCGCGACCGACAGAATTCGTAGCCAGGCTGCTTCAGGAGCTGCTCGGCCCGGATGAGAAGCCGCTGCTAGACCGGGCCCATCGCACCCTGCGGAGCCGACCCCGGGAGGGTGAACCTCCGCGACCATTTGTCATCAGGGTGCATTTCTTTCACGTCCGGAACGACATGCTGAAGAGATCTGGAGATGCGTCTCCTCTCCTCTACAAGGGCAGAAGAGTCTCGATATTTCCGGACTACACCACGGCTGTGGCCAAGAAGCGGGCTAGCTTCGGAGATGTTAAGCGCCAGCTGCGCGCCTGTCCCGGCGTGAAATATGGTCTCATCTACCCTGCGGTTCTGAGACTGACCCTGCCGGACAGCTCCACACACAGGTTTGAGGACCCGGCTGTTGCGGCCGATTTCATCAAAAACAGGGTGAAAAAAGCTGTCATGCCACCGCCGGGTCTGTAGCTCAAAATATCAGTTGGCTGGTCTGGTTAGCAGGCTAGTTAGCGGGCTGGCTGGTAGGCAGATTAGCTAGTGAAGTTGGTCTTGCAGTGCTCATTGTTGACATTTGAACGCAGCTGTTTTTTTATTTTCAGTACATGTTGGAGAGTGAAGCTAGCCTTGCAGTGCTCATTGTTGACACTTGAATGTAGTGGGTTTTTTATTTTTATTTTCAATACATGTTGATGAGTGTACAGCGGACTACTCACATTAAGGTGATATAATGTGGAGATATATTTTATTCCACTTACATTACTGCCTACTATTTGTGTCATTCTCATTTCATTTTGTTTTGATCTGAGCTGCCTGCACTGCCGGTATTTGGTTGTTTACATGGTTGAAGTTCAATTTTGCCACTTTATAGATTTTGTACCTCTCTTAACTGAGTTAGTTTTCCTCGGGTCCTAATGTTATTGGAGACCGACTTATGCACATTTGCTTTATTCTAGTTCAATGGTCACAAATCTCAGGTAGCTAAGAGTAAGCTAGCTAAGTTGGTATGCGTTGCTCTAAAGGTTTTTTGTATTTAGGGGTTTGCTTGCATCTCAGTTGGGGAGATGCTTCGGCAAGAGGGATTTTGTGGGAGGGTTTTTTTCCTTCTGTATTTGTGTTTTGTTTTCTTGTGTTTTGTCACTTGTTTTTGTTTTTTGAATTTGCACTATTGAGGTCAGTCAAAATATTTAATTTGCATTATGCCTTGTCCTTAACATGTACTCTCTCTCTTAAGACATGACTCAGCCTGACGTAGCTCATCCTGCTGGAGGGAATGGTTTTAATTTTCTCACTTGGAATTGTAGGGGCATTAACAACCCAGTTAAACGCAGTAAGGTTCTCCACCACCTCCATCAGTTGAAAGCTCACATTATCTTCCTCCAAGAAACTCATCTCAAGGTACCACAACACTCAATACTTAGGTGCAGATGGGTGGGTCAGGTGTTCCATTCCTCATTTCAGAGTAGGTCAAGAGGGGTGGCTATCTTACTTCACAAATCAGTACCTTTTACATGTTCTAATGTGATAGCTGATCCCAATGGTAGATATGTAATTGTCAGTGGTAGGTTATTCGATACGAAGGTGGTTCTTGTTAATGTTTATGGTCCTAATTGGGACAATGGGGATTTTTTCAAATCGGTTTTCTCCACACTCCCTGATATGTCCTCCCATATGCTGATCATAGGCGGTGACTTTAACTGCTGGTTGGACCCACATTTGGATCGATCCTCCACTAAATCTACTACTTTATCAACCTCAGCTGGGGTTGTCCGTACCTTTATGTCTGATTTCGCTGTTTCAGACCCTTGGAGAACATTTAATCCATCTGGGAGGGCATACTCTTTTTTCTCTTCGGTACACCACACTTTTACGCGCATAGACTACTTCCTTGTAGATGATAGACTTCTCCATTCCATATCTTCGTGCTTATATAATCCAATTGTGGTTTCGGACCATGCCCCTGTCACTATGGGAGTAGTCTTTCAAACAGCTAATAATCAGAGACCGCCTTGGCGGCTTAACACTCAATTACTCAGTAGCGAAAATTTTATTAACTTTGCTTCGGCCCAAATTGACTTTTTTATGGATACAAATAGAACCCCAGGTATCTCTGCGTCTACCCTATGGGAAACTTTGAAAGCTTATCTTAGAGGTGAAATTATTTCCTACACCACATATGAGAACAAACTTAAAAAAGATAAATTGTCCATGCTAACACGCCGCATTGCCCAATTAGATAACGCATATTCCGTTTCACCATCTCCAGATATTTATAAGGAGCGCTTAACTTTGCAAGCAGAATTTGACACTTTGCTAACAGATCAAGTTACTGAGCTGCTTGTCAAGTCTAGGAGCACCTACTATGAACAGGGAGACAAAGCCAGTAAGTTATTAGCACACAAGTTGCGTCAAGTTTCATCATCACATCAAATTCCCAAAATTCATACATCATCCGGAATATCATTAGACCCTAGGGAGATAAATGATGAGTTCAGAAGTTTCTACCAGTCTCTATATACTTCTGAAGGTGATGCTGATTTATCAGAATTTGATGACTTCTTCCACTCCCTTGATGTACCTTTAGTCAACCAGGATTTGGTTAAAGAATTAGAACAACCAATCACTGTTGAAGAACTGTCTAGAGCTGTCAAATCCCTTCAATCCGGGAGAAGCCCAGGGCCTGACGGTTACTCGACAGAGTTTTATAAAAAGCTTCTCCCCAAAATAGCCCCTATTCTAATTGAAATGTATAATGAAGCATTTGTTAATGGTATTCTTCCACAGACTCTCACTCAAGCGACTATCTGTTTAATTCTTAAAAATAATAAAGACCCTCTTGAATGTGCATCATATCGTCCAATTAGCCTGTTAAATGTTGACTATAAGATTTTAGCCAAACTTCTGGCAACACGCCTGGAAACAGTTCTCCCATCGATTATCTCTCCTGATCAAACAGGATTTATTAGAAATAGACATTCATTCTTCAATCTTAGGCGACTATTTAATATCATGTACAATTCCTCTGACACCAACACCTCGGAGGCCATTATATCCCTGGACGCGGAGAAGGCGTTTGACAGGGTGGAGTGGAAGTACCTTTTCTATACACTAAATAAATTCGGCTTTGGTTCAAAATTCACTACTTGGGTAAGACTTCTGTATGCGTCCCCCCAAGCCTCTGTCAGGACTAATAACACTCAGTCAGGCTGTTTCCCTCTGCAACGGTCAACACGCCAGGGTTGCCCTCTAAGCCCTTTATTGTTTGCTCTCACCATAGAACCCCTTGCAATAGCACTTCGTTCCAACCCTCTTATCAAAGGTATAGTTAGATACGGACATGAGCACAAGGTGTCTTTATATGCAGATGACTTATTGCTATACACATCTAATCTTTCTGTTTCTGTTCCTGCTGCCCTTGCTACTATTACATCCTTTGGTCATTTATCAGGGTATAAACTGAATCTCAGTAAAAGCGAATTGATGCCGCTTAATGTGACTGCGGAAAAATTCCCATTACATACCTTGCCATTCAAAGTTGCTCATAGTTGTTTCACTTATCTTGGTGTACAGGTAACGAGTCGATTTGAAAACCTTTTTCGGGCCAACTTTTCCTCGCTTTTAACCCGCACTAAGGATGATTTTGAACGCTGGTCAGTGATGCACCTCTCTTTAGTAGCGAGAATTAATTCTGTTAAAATGAACACACTCCCTAAATTTTTATATCTCTTTCAGTGCCTACCGATTTTTCTTCCCAACACATTTTTCAAAAAAATAGACGGCCTAATTCTACCTTTCATATGGGATAAGAAGACTCCTAGGATACGAAAACAGCTCTTGCAGAGACCCAAGTCAGACGGAGGTATGGCGCTACCAGATTTTAGATTTTATTATTGGGCGGCTAATCTTAGGGTCATTCAGTTCTGGTTGCGAGGTGGAGAGATGTCCCCGTCCCCAATTTGGTTAAAGATGGAAGCTGCTTCGTCTGTACCGGCATCATTGTCTTCCCTCGCTCACTCCTCCATTACAGGCCCTTATTCCTCTTTCACCAAGAATGTGTGTGTCAAAACAACATTGAGGATCTGGAATCAATTTAGACGCCATTTTGGGTTTCAGACAACCTCTCTTTCTGCACCGATGGCCTCGAACCCTGCTTTTGCCCCATCTATGGTTGATAGTGCTTTCTCAATATGGTCTAGTCTTGGTATAAAAAGGTTTAAAGATCTCTACATTGACAATACATTTAGTACGTTTGAGCAACTAGCAGTTAAATTTGGTCTTCCCAGGCATCATTTTTTTAGATTTTTACAGATCCGGAGTTACGTCCGCAATTTGGATCCTCATTTCCCCACCCTTCCTGGTGAAACACAGTTTGACACCTTTCTTACCCCGCTTCCCACTCTGAAAGGTACCTTGTCAATAATTTATAGACAAATTTGTTCTTTAAGAATTGCCTCACTTAATGACATTAAATCCTCATGGGAGGAGGAACTGGGGGAGGGAATATCTGATGGGCTGTGGGAGAGGGCACTCGGAAGGGTACATACCTCTTCGGTCTGCGCCCGACATGGTCTCATTCAATGCAAAATCATTCATAGGGCTCATTGGACCAAAGCGAGACTAGCGAAAATTTACAAAGACATAAATCCTAACTGTGTGAGGTGTAACCAGTCTCCTGCTAACCATGTGCACATGTTTTGGTGTTGCTCATCTCTTGATGGTTTTTGGAAAGATATTTTTAGCACACTTTCAGAAGTATGTGACACACAGATCAAGCCAGACCCTTTTATTGCGCTATTTGGGGTGCCCTCGCCCACATTGCAACTGACCAATATTAATAAGGATTTTATTGCCTTTGTTACCCTGTTGGCGAGACGATTGGTTTTGCTTAGTTGGAAATCCTCTGCACCCCCTTCTCATGCTCTTTGGATTAAGTCTGTTTTAAATTGTATAAAGCTGGAAAAAATTAGGCACACCCTCAAAGGGTCCCTAAACAAATTCTGGGCAATGTGGACCCCCTTCTTTTCTTATGTTAAGCGACTTCATTTCCCTGTTATTCCAGAGTGATGTGTGTGTATATATATATGCATATTTTTTCCTTTTTATTGATGTCCTTGTTGGATGGAGGTGGGGGCGTGGCAAGCTCCGGTGATGAAGGAGGTAGGGTGTATGTGTACATGATGTCTGTGAGGGACTGTGCTGGGTTGGCTGGCCTGCGGACAAGTGCATTGGAATATGTGTACTTGTATTTATTTAGTTATTTTTATTTATTTTTTATTTTTTTAATTATTTTAGTTAATTTGTTTTGATTTGATTTGATTTTTTTTTCTCCTTTGAGGGTGTGTTTTTATTCCTCATTGTATTCTGGTGTGTTAGTGTATTGTTGGATGTGTTTTGTGTTCATGCTGTACAACTTACGAGGACAATTATTTTGTAAATGTTGATTATGCGGAAAATTCAATAAACAAAGTTATAAAAAAAAAAAAGAAATGTGTAAGGGCATGATAGGACTAATTCATTTCTTCAACAGTCTCAAGTGCACTTTCATCCTACTTTCCTTCAACTTAGTCCATTATTCCAGAAGCGAACCATGAGGTCTGGCAGTGGGCCTTCAGCGGCGCAATGATATTGTAATCAGCCAAATTTTGGGGGTATTTTTAATATGAGAACAACTCTGATACACAGCTCTAACACACACACACACCGCCAGTAACTCAGTGCCTCAAGATCCCACCAAAATCAAATCCATTGGATATCAAATAGCCTTTGTCTCTCTCCATACTTGGAAAACAATGAAAAGTCACATAACATGGCCTCAGCTTCTGGCTGACAACATCACCATGGACGGCGCTAGCATGCAGCATCACAAAACTTCTTCTTTACAAACTGACCAGACCAAGTCAAAGCAATTCATGAGCAAAGAATAGAAATAACGATAATCAACCTTCACATGCAGAATATGCCTTGAGCAAAGTGGCAATACAATCATATGCAAAATATGCCAACCCTTACGCCATAATATTGAGTATAGTAGGCCTAAAGTTACATGAGCAAAGTGTGGTATTAGCCAGCTATGAAGTGCCACCACAATATGTAAAATGAATATGCCAGCTTTGATTTGGAGTGAAACAAAATTAGGCCGCTTACCATATTAGGCTGCTTGAATATAAAGTCCACCTGTGAAGTGGACAGTGGCAGCATTATGCAGTTTGTCCTTGGATTTAAGTTTCATCAGAAGGCCTTTTTCTATGGACACCAGTGCCAAAGCTCCGAGTCGATCCTGTCCCATTGTGTTTCTGGTGTGTGTCTTGATGCGCTTCAGGGCCGGGAAAGACCGCTTGACTGAAGAGCCGGATACGGGGATGGTCGACACCAGACAGGTGAGGTGGTGAAGCATAGGCGAGTCAAGAGCGGGAGTTGGCCTTCCATTTCCAATCACTTGTTGCTTTTCCTCGAAAGCACGTCTTGAGAAGGGTAATGCTAACAAGCTAGCTACAATGTGGCTCTCGTCTCCTCCTGTAGTCATCCTTCGTAAACTTTGTCACACGCATCTGATATACAGACTAACGTTAGTGATGTGCTGCTCGATTGGTTTAAGTGAACCAGTAGTTCTGGATCGCCAATGTGAAAGAGTCAGTCAGTCACAAGTAATGACTCCTCAGCAACCGCACATCATTCTTTTATATGAGTGAGCCCGCGTCTGGATAGGTCTGGACTTCTAGAAGCCCTAGGGTGATGTTTTTTGTCCCACCTACTACAACTGCAAAATATATGATTGGCTGATTCACCTGTCACTCTCTAAATAAACACATGCAGAAGGACTTCTAGCAGTCTTAACCAATGAGGGAGCCAGCCAGCTAACCCTTTTTCTGCCTAGAGACAACAACAACAAAATCTGATTGGATTACTCAATTTCCATGGTTTCAGGACAGTAACCCTTTCATTACTGAAGCAAACGAAACTAGGGCTGAAATTAGAATTAGAAGAGAGAATTATTATTAAATAAAACATTTTAAATACAGCATTTAAAATGCTGATATGTTGGGCCTTCTCTGAAGTCCTAGAAGTCCCTAAGGGTTCCCCTCTGCATTATTCCATAACCACCTAAATTGTGCAACCAGTTACTGACTGTAGTCCTCGTTGTATCTTCAATTCAGTCTGATGTCAGAGGCCGAGGTTTTTAGTAGTTCCGTACAAGGAGCTATCGCTCTGCATCCTTTTTTCCTCCGTTTTTATTTAACAGGAAGTTCAAGTTCTCTATCAGATGGCTTTTGTCAGTTGATATAACGGGCCACAGTGTATGTGTGTATACATTTATATCTCTTGATTTGTGAATGGGAGTGTCCTATAAGATGTGCCTCGCCGGTAACTCCTTGGTGTCACGGTGCCAGCTCACTCCTCAGAGGTATTAGCCACATCACAACCACAGAAACGTAAATCAGTTCATTGAGAGAGAAATATGTAAGTGACCTCTTCCGTCTCAACTGACTGCAGGTATCCCCACCCTTATGAACAATACAGTGGCATAATGACTGAAACCAACAATCGGTTTCATATGCAAATTGCCGTGACCATTAACTAGAGTTACAATGGCCGTGTGTACTATTCACAGAGGATTTGGCCCCCGTTCAGGGATGGTCGTCCCCTCCTCACATACTAGATGGCCTCTTTGACTCCCTGTTCAAACCAGTGTTCCTCCCTACAAAGGACGTGCACATCCTCATCCTTGAAAAAGAATCACCACTGGTTTACGCTTAGGCAGCTGTTGTCCTTCTGCCCAAGTGTTAACCAGTGATGATTCTGTATGTGGCGGGACTGTCAGAAAAGCTGAGATGCGTCCTTTCCAAACACCGTGTCTCAGTTGCTTTCAAACCCCAAAACACTCTGCGCCAGAAATCAGTCCACACCAAGGATCGGGTCCCCCAATATAGTGTACACTGTTAAGTGCCAGGAAGCTTGCCGTGACTTGTACATCGTGGAAACCAAACAGACGCTGGCTGAGAGGATGACACAACACAGGAGAGCTAACACGTCAGGACAGGACTCCACAGTCTACACCACCTACAGGCGGTCTACACCACCTTCAAGGATGAGGATGTGCACATCCTTGATAGGGAGGAACGCTGGTTTGAATGGGGAGTCAAAGAGGCCATCTATGATAAGAGGGAACGACCATCCCTGAACCGGGGGGGGGGGGCTAAGAGTACATCTGTCACCATCTTACAGTGTTGTGATTGCAACAATCCCTAATCTTCTGTGAACAGTACACATGATCAACAGTCACACCCATATTTACATATGAAACTGGTCGTTGGTTGCGGTTGTGAGGCACTGTGTTGTTTATAAGGGTGGGGACACCTGCAGTCAGGTGAGACTGAAGAGCTCACTTAGATGAGTGAGGAGACATTTCTCTCAATAAATGGTGTGTCCAGATGAACTGATTCACCTTTCTGTGATTTCCTTATCTGGATTATGGAGCATGTATAGAGACATATATCACAACCAGTAACGTAAATGCCCCCCACGGACACACCATCTCACCCAAACCTCATTTTGACGATCTAATTTAATCTCAACCAGACACACGTTCCAATTTTACTGATAACATTCTTTCCTACATGATTATCAAAGCCAAAGTGAGGCTGCCCAAATGAATTGCACCACCTCCTATGCTTACATCGCTCTCTCGCTCTCTTTTTATCACCCTACACGACTATCTCTCTCTCTCATCCACTCCCTTCCCTTTCATTCTCTGCTCTGTCTGCCTCCACCTGAAAGGCCTGTTTAATGAGCTTGTGAATCTTCAAAGAGCCCAGTCGCTTCTCTGTACCCGCCATGTGCAGGGAGGAAATGAGGGGGCTCTCTGAGCAGGAGTTACCCGGGCTGTTAGATGGAGTCAAGCAAGGCTTTCTGTTCTCTTTATTGACAAATAAAGCTCGTGCTCAAGGTGGAATGGGAATGACTGGGCCAATAGGACACAACCAGAATATGTGTGTGTGTGTGTGTGTGTGTGTGTGTGTGTGTGTGTGTGTGTGTGTCAGCCCTGTGATGGCCTGGCAGCTTGTCCAAGGTGTCTCCCCACCTGCTGGCTAATGACTGCTGGGATAGGCTCCAGCGACCCTGAGAGCAGGATAAGCGGTATGGGTAATGGATGGATGGATGGATGGATACATACACATACATATGTGCAAGAGAGAGCATCTTAGAGATAGACAAAGAACAGAAGAAAAAAGCAGAGGGAACAGAAGATGCAGAGGTGAAGCATTTAAGTGCCGTGCCTCCGAATCCCCGGCCAACAAGGCATGCAGAGCACACATGCTGAGGCTGAACAGGAAGCTGCCTGACCTAACTGCTGTGACGTTAGCTCAGGACATTGGCAGTCGATACGCCGTAATCCACATCTATCTCACTCCGCGGGTGCAGTCGTTTTGCCAGCGGTCTTGGATCCACACGAGCCCGCTGGCACGCGTTCAGTCTCGCGCTGTGCCAGTCCTGCTGGGACTCCCTCACAGCGATGGAGGGTTACCACGAGGGACAGCTGGCCGGCGGGTCTCGGTTGGGACTGTCGAGTAAAAGGAGTAAGCGTAGATTTTAGCTGTGTGATGCTTATGGTTTAACATACTCATCATGTTGGACCAACCCCCACCCCCTCCATACACCCCCACACCCCCACACAAACACTATTTAGCAAGTATGAGGGAAAATGTAGCAAATCAGATTAGCAGCACATGCCACTCCCTGCAGCGTGTCCTGACCAGCAGTCTACACAGTCAACCTGCAGGAGCATGGAGGCAGGGGTCGTGTGTTGGGGTTCGTCCTCCACCCCTCAGGTCAGTCCCGCCGGGCGGGCGGTGCAGAAACCTCTGGGTCACGGGGAGTAACCCCGGCGCTCTGTCTCTGGTTGCAGCCCTTCCTCTGATGCGGATCTGTCCCCGCAGCCGACACGCAAGGCGAAGAAGAAGAAGAGGAAGTCACAGCGGAAGAGAAAGAGAAAAAGGTCAGTTTATAAGCGGAGCCGGTCCAGCAGGCCCCCAGCAAACTGGCCGCCGGGAGCGGGTGTGTGTGTGTGTTTTAGAGCCCTGCATGTGCCAAAAACTTCAGCCCTAGCCCGGTCCTGGCCCGTGGTTTTCAAGCCCGAGCCCAACCTGAGCTCTCTGATACACACAAACACACAGCATGGTCACGTGTCATGCACGTGTACATGCATATGTGTATTATTTATAATATTTAAAATATTTATGATATAATCAATGTGTGATGGACTGGCGGCCTGTCCAGGGTGTCTCCCCGCCTGCCACCCAGTGTCTGCTGGGATAGACTCCAGCATCCCCGCAACCCTGAGAGCAGGATAAGCGGTCTGGATAATGGATGGGTGGGTGGGGGGGTGGATGATATAATCAATATAACAGTATTTCATACAGCGGCCCATGTGTTTTCTCTGCACATATATGGCAAGTTAAATGAGCCCAAGTCCAACCCGAGCCCGGCCCAAATCGACTCAGCGTGTTGGGAACCAACGGGCTTGCAGACCTCTACTGTGTGTGTATTTGTGAGAGAGAGAGCTCTGTGTGTGTTTGTCTGTGAGAAAGAGATGTGTGTGTGTGCGTGTGTGAGAGAGAGATGTGTGTGTGTGTGTGTGTCAGTGAGAGAGATGTGTGTGTGTGTGTGTGAGAGAGAGAGGTGTGTGTGTGTGAGAGAGAGAGGTGTGTGTGTGTGTGAGAGGTGTGTGTGTGTGTTTGTGTCTGAACGAGAGAGAGAGCGAAAGGTGTGTGTGTCAGTGAGAGAGAGAGATGAGTGTGTGTGTCAGTGAGAGAGAGAGAGAGAGGTGTGTGTGTGTGTCAGTGAGAGAGAGGTGTGTGTGTGTCAGTGAGAGAGAGAGGTGTGTGTGTGTCAGTGAGAGAGAGAAAGAGAGAGAGAGAGATGTGTGTGTGTGTGTCAGTGAGAGAGAGATGAGTGTGTGTGTCAGTGAGAGAGAGAGGGAGAGAGAGATGAGTGTGTTGTACTTTCTATTGGTCATGTTTATTTTGTCTCCTGCCACAGGTCTCCATCCTGTAGCCTTTCACCACTGAGGAAGAAGAAGAAGAAGAAGAAGAAGAGCTCCAAGAAGAGCAAGCGCCACAGGTACGTTCACTAGTCCCCCCACACAGAGACACGTTTAAAGGGTAATACCGGTGTAATCTGGACTTTGTGCCACTACCTGAGACGCTCCTGTCTTTCTCAGACCTGAGGGGCGTAGTACTTGCAGTTAAGGCTTTTGGAGAAAAAGAGCCTGCCTCCAAATCCAGTTCACACAGATGTTGAACAGATGTTGAAACACATTCAGTGAGACTGAGGAGTATTTAAGCACACGTATATAATTTACCTTCGTCAAACTGTCAAATTATATCTTCTGCAACAAACAGATGAGTTAAATTATAGCAGCATTGAAACCGGTGTCCTCGGCTGACCATGGACAGATGGCAACAGAGGCGCCAAAAGGGGGTATGAGACATGCAGCGCCAAAACAATGGTGAACAGTATACATATACAAGATACAATAATGTGTCTAAGTAGTCAACCGGCAGCATGGTGGCCCGGCAGTTATCGCTGTCGCCTCACAGCAAGAAGGTCCTGGGTTCGAAACCCGGGGTTGTCCAACCTAGGTGGTCATGCCAGGTTGTCCTCTGTGTTGAGTTTGCATGTTCTCCCCATGTCTGTGGGAGGTTTTCTCCAGGTGCTCCGGTTTCCCCCACCATCAAAAAGACGTGCATGTTAGGGTTAGTACTCCTGTCTGTGCCCCTGAGCAAGGCAGTTGGACAAAATAACTGGAGTTGGTCCCCGGGCGCTGCACGGCAGCTGCCCACTGCTCCTAGCTAAATGCAGAGGAAGAATTTCCTCAAGAGTGATTAATAAAGTAGTAAAAAAAAGTCTTTGGTTTGTCATGTAAAATGGGTACATGGGCGTCCGGGTGGCGTGGCGGTCTATTCCATTGCCTACCAACATGGGGATCTCCAGTTCGAATCCTCGTGTTATTTCCAGCTTGGTCGGGCGTCCCTACAGACACAACTGGTCATGTCTGTGGGTGGAAAACCAGATGTGGGAATGTGTCCTGGTCGCTGCACTAGCGCCTCCTCTGGTCGGTCGGTCGGGGCGCCTGTTCAGGGGGGTGGGGGGAATAGCGTCATCCTCCCACACACTACATCCCCCTGGCGAAACTCCTCACTGTCAGGTGAAAAGAAGCGGCTGGTGACTCCACATGTATCGGTGGAGGCATGTGGTAGTCTGCAGCCCTCCCCGTATCAGCATCTGGTCTCGGTATTGACAGTAGCCGTAGCAGAGGACATTAGGCCTAGAATCGACGAGATCCTTTCTAAGAACATATGCAGAGTGTCTGGTAAGAGCTGAACTAAAAAGCAAGCACAATGCCTATTTTGCTTAGGTTTGGCATTATAGGCCCTATTTTTGTGTCCTTTCAAGCCTCCAAAGTGAGCCATATAATTTGAGATACGACTTGTTGCACTGACTATTTTGCGTTATTAGTTTTTCTGAAAACCATGACCCTATTTGTTGTTTTGTTAAAGGACAAAAGTACTGTGGTTCACTTGTGATTCGTTTAACTGTACAGTTATCATTTATACAAAAAAAAAAGATGTCAGCACGAATAATATTTTGCTTTATTTATCAGTTTTGCTGGTAAGAATTACCCACACACAAGGAAAAACCAAAATATTTGGACTGTGCATGCATTGCATGCACATTTTTTTTAAATTTAATAGAGTTACTAGCCATTTTATAACTGTAGTCTAGTCAGTTAAGGCAAAATGGCTGCAAAAAGTCATTCACATTTGAGCCTATGTTTTTCTGTTAATTTAGAGTCCAATAAAGAAAAAAATGCAAGGAGCCCAAAATTTTAGGTGGGGGAAGTCTCTGAAATGGCCACGCCCACTTTTTAGGCCTGGAAATCAGTATCTCGGCTCCTGAATGTCGCAGAGAGCTGATCATGGGCTCAAAAGAAGCAGAAGCACCACATTTATATAAGCATTATGAACAAACATATACCCCAAAACCTTTACTTTTTCAGATATTTTAAGAAAACTAATTTTTACTGGTCACGTTTCACGTATCAGCTCCTGAAGGTTGTAAAAAGCTATATTTGACATGAATCTCATTCGCTGCCTATGTTATAAAGCATGAAGCACAATACACACACGAATCATGAGTTTAGAAAATATCTTAGTTGTCTGTGGTTCTTCTTATCACTTGGGATGTAATGCCGCCTCTGACCACAATTACAAATTGGCGCTGTTTGTTTATCAAGTGGTTGATTCTACAGGAAAGGAAGCAGAAGTGCACATGTTTCAGTAAAGCTAGTTTACTGTAAACATTTGCCAAAATATGACATGCATGCCTCATCTGGCCTTCATATCAGTGAGTTAATTTGTTCCTGACCTCGTGGATGGATGGTAAGGAACAGTGTTGTTTTATTTTTGTATGTTTACCTTGTAAAACATTATTTTCACCTTAGCTCATATGTGTAGGCCTAACTAGCCTTGCAAGCATGACTTGCTCGATACACTCGACAGCACAGTTGCACAGTTGTAGTATTTGGCTAAGGCATTACCTACTTTTGGACAGTTGGTGTTTGTGTGTCTGCTTGCTCTACACATGTTGGTTAATTTTGGGCATTTTTAGTTGGCTGGTATGAAAGGGTGAAAGTATTTGTAGTAACAACACTTTTATTATGCTATATTTGGACACACTTTTATTGGACTATATTTTGTATCTATGCAGAAGAATAAATAACATTGTTTATTGCATGCTATTTTTGTGGGAGGGTGGATGTATTGTGCCATACCAGTGAAACATCACTCTGTTACAAACTTGTGTACAGAAAAATCAAGTTTAAATTAGTTCTGATTTTCCATGATCAGATGATCCCCCATCCTAACTATGGAACTAGGGAACAAGACCCTGTGCATTGTCTGCAAGGTTAGTTTTCACGTGTGTGCTTCAGTAGTATAATGTTTATGACATCAATGAGTCCAACAGTGTTAGTTTTCATGCGTATTCCTTCAGTAATGTAATGTTTATGACAGCAATGAGTCCAACATTTCATTTCTAAATTCATGACAGGAATCTGGTGGAAGGGACATAACTGCTGTCACAGCTCCTAAGCTGCTTCACCAAGTAAAACTGTTTGAGGAATCCGGACTGATCACCAATGATGCGGATATCAATCTTTCACAGAGACTGTCAGCTGTCAATGCAGAAACTTTACAGGATGGATATAAAATCCACAAGAGTTGCTATGATCGCTATAATAACAGCCATTTCAATTGTGCGAAGGATCGTAAACGGAAAAGAGAACTGGACCTTGCAGATCACCAGACTATTGGGGCAAACACACGAGCAAAGGCTGGGCCTAGTCTTGCGTTTGGAGCCGAACTTTGCTTCTATTGTGAAGAGCCAGCCATTGAGAACCCTCGGAAGAAGGACAAATCAGAACCATTGTTAGCTGCTGCGGGAAAAGAAAAGTCCGCAAAACATGTGAAGGATTTCACAGACAATCTAGAGATGATGGCCAAAGTCCTGAATGATGGCAAAATACTCAGATTACTTGAAACTGATGTTAGATCACGGGAGTTATTCTATCACAGGAAGTGCCACTCAAGATACCGTAACAGGTGAGCCAGCACAACATACCCTTTTAAGTTCAATTCTTAAGTTGAGCTATAGTCGGGCCATATATATATATTTTAATAATTTTATTATTTCTTCTTACTAGATACAGTTCAGCGAGCTGCAGGATAAAGCAAGAAAGAACTTCATCACAGAACTCCCCAGACATGATCCAGTATGCTGAATATATCGCCATGGAGGAAGTAGGGAACTTCATTGATGACAGCTCAGAAAATGTTTTTGATCTTCACAAACTCGAGAATATTTATCTGCAGAAAGTTGAAGATTTGGGCTTCGACCGGCCCAAATCTCACTCTACACGATTTGCTGAGAAACTCTCGAACAGCTGTCTGGACATAAATGTAGTGCAGAAAGAGACAGGGGCACATTACAGGGTAATTAAGAAGGGTAGTTTGGACAATGTAAAACAGCCTGCTACAACTCCCTTGTCCCCCTGTCATTGAATGGGGTTGGACTACCGAAGGAGAGGAACTCTTCGTCAAGTGGAGCACAGTTTCCACAAGAGATACATTGTCTCAAGTAACAGGGGTGTGTAGTTGCAGATCTAATAAGTGTACCTCATGTTCTTGTGCTGGCAGAGGGATGAAATGTCTCATTTATTGCAAGTGCCTCAGCAAGTGTTTGAATCCAGTCTGATGGGATGTGTGAGGTTAAAATAAAGATTTTTTTGGACCTCACATGGTTTGCTTTGTTTCTTTGGTGGTTACTGGGTTCCTCCTCTTATAACAAAGAGTCAACTTGAATACTAGCACTCCATGAGTAGATGTAACACTTTTACTCAAACAAACTGTATAGCCTTCTTGCACAGATTTGGCTAAAGTTGATTGCATGCTGCTGATCAATTCAATGGAAAAAAGAACATGTTCATGAATAGCTCAAAACGTGAAGGTTTTAGGGCATACAGTATATTTGTTCAGAGCACTAATATAAATAGTTATTTCCACATCTTTTGAGCCCAATATCAACTCGGGGCAACCTCCGAGAGCTGAGCCTGAGATATAGTCCCAGGGCTAAAAAGTGGGCGTGGCCATGTATGTGAACAGTGAAAATTAGTTTTTTGTAAATACCTGAAAAAGTAAAGGTTTTGGGGTATATGTTTGTTCATAATGCTTATATAAATGTGGTGCTTCTGCTTCTTTTAAGCCCATGATCAGCTCTCTGCGACATTCAGGAGCCGAGATACTGATTTCCAGGCCTAAAAAGTGGGCGTGGCCATTTCAGAGACTTCCCCCACCTAAAATTTTGGGCTCCTTGCATTTTTTTCTTTATTGGACCCTAAATTAACAGAAAAACATTGGCTCAAATGTGAATGACTTTTTGCAGCCTTGACCCCATATTTGCCCTTAACTGACCAGACTACTGTCACAGTGTGACAGTGGTGAGGTGTGCAGTAGGAATGACAGATGGGTTCAAGGGTGGAGGTGGGATTACATCAAGGATTGGCTCAGAGCCCCTTCTTGTTTGCAATGGTGATGGACAGGTTGATGGACGAGATCAGGCAGGAGTCTCCGTGGACTATGTTGTTTGCAGATTACATTGTGATCTATACTGAGAGTAGGGAGCAGGTTGAGGAGAGCCTGGAGAGGTGGCGGTATGCACTGGAGAGAAGAGGAATGAAAGTCAGTAGGAGCAAGACAGAATACACATGCGTGAACGAGAGGGAGGACAGCAGAATGGTCATGATGCAAGGAGTAGAGGTGGCAAAGGTGGATGAGTTTAAACACTTGTGGTCAACTGTTCAAAGTAGCGGGGAGTGCAGAAGAGAGGTGAAGACGAGAGTGCAGGCAGGGTGGAGTGGGTGGAGAAGAGTGTCAGGAGTGATTTGTGACAGAAGGGTACCAGCAAGAGTTAAAGGGAAGGTTTACAAGATGGTAGTGAGACCAGCTATGTTGTATGGTTTGGAGACAGTGGCACTGATGAAAAGACAGGAGGTGGAGCTGGAGGTGGCAGAGTTGAAGATGCTGCGACTTTAATTGGGAGTGATGAAGAAGGACAGGATTAGGAATGAGTATATTAAAGAGACAGCTCAGGTTGGACAGTTTGGCGACAAAGCAAAAGAGGGGAGATTGAGATGGTTTGGACATATGTGGAGGAGAGATGCTGGGTATTTTGGGAGAAGGATGCTGAATATGGAGCTGCCAGGGAAGAGGAGAAGAGGAAGGCCCAAGAGGAGGTTTATGGATGTGGTGAGGGAGGACATGCAGATGGCTGGTCGGGCAGAGGAAGATGCAGAGGACAGGAAGAGATGGAAATTGATGATCTGCTGTGGCGACCTTTAACGGGAGCAGCCAAAAGTAGTAGTAATTGTAGTAGTAGTAGATTAGCCTACTTATATTTCTTCAATAAAAAGAAAATTGCTATAAATTTCTGGTCCCGATCTTATTCACAACCCTCAGTAAGTCGGAATTTATCATCCCTAGCTTAATCGATAGGTGTGTTGGCGTTGTAGCTAGGGTAGTGACTGGCAAGCAGCCATTGTTTGCAGAGTTCAAGATCGTTAGGGAAATGGTGAAGATGTAATTGCTAGAGTATATTTAGATTATTCCATCGTTCGGCAGACAAAGGACTTGAGTACAAACCATTATAATGGCTCACAACAGAGTCCAATTTCTGCATAGATAAACTTGCCGGCCTGCTCAAATTGACAAAACATCTGAGTTTTAACTTTCGACCAATCTTTGACCTCTACTGTACTTTTGTTCTGTCCTCGAGCTATCAATCACAACAAACCCTTGAGGAGCCATTTAGCACAGTCGTGTTGCGTCTTGAAAAACAGTTCAATTTCTGCATTCCAAGCTCATATATTCTCATTATGAACGCCTGGTCAGTGAAAGACTGTTTATCAGCCAACCTCAGTGCAGTTTCTTGGGTAAATTCTTTGACGAATATGGGGAGAATGTAAACCTATGTTGGATCTAGCAAATAAAGCGGTTGAGGGAAAAGTGGTCTATATCTATGTGAAACATGTGGCATGTGTTGTCAATGGAAGATGACTTGTAATTACGTTGGTGTGATCCTTTAAATTCTATGTGCAGACCTGGTATAGCCCTGAATTCCAGTTATGGTCTCAGAGGGCTTTACATTCACAAAGCCCCCCCCCCCAAAAAAATAGATAAAGCATATACATTTAAAAAAGATAGATACAGTAGAGCACAATGGGCGATGCCCTCTATCATTAGACCATCGATTCAGATGACAAAACACTGCACAGAGGGGAAAAAAACCTTCTCAGGAGAGAAATTGGGAGATTATGATGTTGTGCGCCACAGGACTGAACAGCTTTTCTTTCCCTTTTTCAGATACACCTACAAAAAATCCAAACACAGGTATGTATGCTGCACAAGTCTGTCGTGGCATTTTGGATGTAATTTTCGTAAATGTTTTGTGTTCGTAGGTGTGTTTCTGGAGGACAGGTTGAACAAGTTTCTGTTTTAGGGCACGGTCACACATGTGCGAAATTAACACTGGCGAATATTCCCGTTCACTTCCGTTCTATGTGAGCGAAGGGGCGGATAAAACATTCGCAAATTTGCAAATTCGCCGATCAAAGTTCACCATAGATGAACTCCTCGCTGTCATGGGTGTGTGTTCTGGGTCGTCGGGGCTCGCCCATCCCCTGATTGGTGTTTCAGTTCACCTTCGCCCGTGTGCCTGAGTTGACCCTGATTGCCCGGCTTCACGTACCTGTTCCCTTCTCCCATTCGCTGTGCAGTACCTGCACCCACTCTCCCTCCCCTTTCTCCGATTGGCTGTCCGGTTTTTGCCCTGTCCTGCGCACCTGTGCCCAATCTTCCTCCCCTTTCTGTGATTGGCTTTCCGATTCCTGCCCTTTCATGCGCACCTGTGCCCAATCTTTCTCCCCTTTCTGCGATTGGCTGTCCGGTTCCTGCCCTGTCTTACACACCTGCGCCCAATCTCCCTGGTTGGCCGCCCTAGGTATATTTGCCCCGTAGGTTCTCGCGTTCCTTGTCGGATTGTCTCTCATACACTCACAGAGACGCTCGCCACGTCATGTTCTTAGCGTTTCCCCGCTGTCTGTACCTGCCGTCAGTACCTGCTGTTTGTAAGTTTCTGTTACTTAAAGAGTTGTTTTGGCCCAGTTTGTCTCCGCTGTCTGCACTTGGGTCCTCTCCCTGCTCTCGTCGTGACACACGCGAAGTGAAGACGCGAACTTGCTTTGCCACCGGAAGTGAATGTTTTTGTAGCGAATTCGGTGGGGCAGCCGGGAATCGTTGCAGCCAGGACGCGAACCCGGGTCTCCCGCACCACGGGCGACTACATTAACCAGTCTAAAGGGTCCGACGCGTTAGCCAAGAGCTAGCGAGTCTAGTCATCCATGATCGTTACACTGCCCCCCACGCCTCTGGGCGCACGCGCTTCCGATGGTCTCACCATCCTGCTTCTGACACCAATGTAACGAATTCAAGGGGACAGTCGAGGAACCGCTGCAGCCGGGACGCGAACCCGGGTCTCCCGCACCACGGGCGACAACGTTAACCAGCTGACTTAAGGGTCCGACCCGTTAGCCAAGGGCTAGCGACTCTAGCTATTCGTTACATTTTATTCGCCCCTTCGCTCACATAGAATGGAAGAGCACGGGAGGCGAATATTCGCCAACGTTACCTTGGCGCGCGTGTGACCGTGCCCTTGAACACAGGTGGTTCAGCGGTTATGATAAATTACCATCTTTTTCCACAACTGTTATACCCAGAGCTAAAAATGTTGTGAACGGTTAGCACATTATGTTGTTTAATGGACCATATGATGAAATTTTCGCGTGGAACTGGTGTAACTGATTTAATTAAATGCCTGATTTGGAGGGAAATGGCTTCATTTTCTGTGGAAATGCTAGTCTTTTAACAGGGGTGGAGAGGAGTCTGTGTTAATGTCTTTTGCTTATGGTTTTACTCCTTCTCATCCCACCAGCTCTTCAAGCTTAAAACACAAGAGGAAGGATGAGCGCAAGCACAAGAAAAGGTTAGTCTGCGCTTATGCATTCGAATCCTGCCCCCCCCCCCCCGCCGCCTTGTCTGACCCTCTCCCATTTTCTTCCCCATGGCACACCATAAATCCTTTTGATAACGCAATTTTTGAGGGGGAAAAAGGGGGGGGATCCTCTAAAAGGCTTCTTTTTAGATCAGGACTAGAATGAAATTGGTGTAGACACAAACGTGCCACTTTTATGTCTGGAGCCAAGCGTGAAACACCCACTTGTAAAGGAGGGGAAGCAGATTGAGAGTGTGAACCACAGAAACGGGGGGAAACCAATTTCACGCTGAGATCTTGCGACGTTTTATCATTTGTCTTTGGCTGAGCAGGCGGCCGTTCAATGGTGCAGAGCAAGGTTAAGATGCTGCCGCTTCAGCAGAGACCTCTGACTTCTCTTAGTACACCTCTCTTGTTTCATTCTTTCACTCCATTCATTCATTATATATTTATTTATTCTGACTTCATCCATGTGATTGAATAGATGGCAGGGAGACATGCTAGCTGGGTCACAAGTCCACACAGAAAAAGCAGAAATGTGAGGCTTAAAAGAAGACAAAAAAACCCAACTTTATTATCAACAGTGCCAATGACACTGACATGACACCTTATTCTCCATTATATTGGCTGGTTTCCAGTCATTAGTGGTGGCGCAGTGGTTAGCATGGTCGCCTCACAGCAAGAAGGTCCTGGGTTCGAGCCCCGGGGTAGTCCAACCTTGGTGGATCATCGTGGGTTGTTCTCTGTGTGGAGTTTGCATGTTCTCCCCACATCTGTGTGGGTTTCCTCCAGGGTCTCCAGTTTCCTTCCACAGTCCCAAGACATGTAGGTCAGGTGAATTGGCCATACTAAATTGGTATGAATGTGTGTGTGTGTGTGATGGCCTGGTGGCCTGTCCAGAGGTGTCTTCCCACCTGCCACCCAGTGACTGCAGGGATAGGCTCCAGCATCCTCGTGACCCTGAGAGCAGGATAAGTGGTTCAGATAATGGATGGATGGATAGTTACTAAAGCAGGTTTGGATCAAGACAAATCAAAGAGCCATCCATCCATTATCCAAGCCACTGATCCTAATCAGGGTCGCGGGGTGATGGAGCCTATCCCAGCAGCCATTGGGTGGAAGGTGGGGAGACACCCTGGACAGGCCGCCAGTGTATCACAGGACAAATCAAAGATGAAATTTCCAAAAACAAAACAAATATTCTTTTTTTTTAAAAAACTTGTTTGGTAAGATTACTGGTCTCCTTAGACAAAGAAAGAAAAGTTGACACAAAATGGTTTCACTTGCTGGCATTTTAGTTGTTGCAGTACGTCCCACACCGAAATGAAACTTTTAAAAGAACGTTTCTTTTAGCCTGGGTCTTGGTTTTGTGGTTTTTGCCATCATGCATATCGGTTATGATATCATTTTACTCACCAGTTTCATTTTGGACATTGGACCATCATTAGACACGGCTTTACAATGTTGTCTCACAGGGTAACTGAACACACTTTTAACCTGTCTTTTCAATAACGAAACCCCTAGTGCCTAAGTTAGACTGAACATGATTTCCTGTTATCTATGGCTTCTCTACTGTGCTGGCCTGGTAGTTCACAAATGGTTACTACTACCTGTGGTACGTAAGTAAGATGGTCATTAATGTAAGTTGAACCAGGAAGTAGTTCAGCAATGGACTCAAGTTTTGTCATAGTGTAGTTTATTAGGTAGATAGGACACTTTTAGATTAAAGGCTTTCAAAATTGTGTGCTGATCTGAATGGAATAGGGGAAAAAATTGGGGAAAATATTTTTCGCTTCAGAGTGTGAACAGTACTATATTGACTTAAGTTTTGGGAAAGTTATTCAGTTAAAAAAGTTTTTCTGCTGATAATTTCAACTGATCTGTTTTGATCATGTGATGAGACCCAAGTCTCGCCACATGATCAAATAATAATAATTCTATTCATATCACTTTTGTTATTAATGTTGCAAAGTGCTTTACAGAAGAAATAAAACCAGACAAAGCAAAAGCGAGAATAAGATCAAAGGACACGAGCAAAGAGGAGGTAACAACATTAAATGAACAAGACCAAATAAATAGGAATAAAAACAGAAAATAAGTAAAAATGAATCAAACATTTCCAAAAGCTTTCACAAAGAGAAAAGTTGTAAGAAGAGATTTAAAAGAATCTAGAGACTTGGTGTGTCTGAGTTCAGTAGGAAGCGTTTGATAGTGTGGGGGCTCTAACAGCAAAAATGCAATAACCCTTTGTGACAGACCATGACCTGGAATAACCAGCAGGGCTCCAGCTGTGGAGCTTAATGGTCAAGAGGGGGCATACCAGGTCAATATATCAAAGATGTATTTAGGAGCAAGCCTGTTTAAGGCCATAAAGAGCAATACATTTTCAAAATCTAACAGGGAGCCAGTGTAGGGGGGCAATCACAGGGGTGATGTGATCATGCCTCTTTGTCCCAGTAATGAGTTGAGCAACAGCATTTTGTACCAACTGCAGGCAGTGGAGGGAGCTCTGGCATAAGTAAAGTGCATTGCAGTAATCAAGCTGAGAATAGATTAAAGCATGTACAACTTTTTATAGATCAACAATTGATAAAAAAAAATAAACTAATTTTTTGAGATTATCTTGAGCTGGAGAAAACATGACTGAACATTTTGGCTTGATTATCAAAACAGAGGTTAGAATAGAATATTACCCCTAGATTCCTATCTATCAGCCTGCTTAAGAATATCTGACAGACCACTGAGCGTTATACCAAAAGGGCTAATGGAATTTGGGGGGCTGAACAGTATGATGTCAGACTTCATCTCACCACATTTCATCATCAGCTGCTTCTCCAGGGTCGGGTCACGGTGGCAGCAAGCTAAGTCGGGCACTCCAGATATCCCTCTCTCCAGCAAAGCCCTCAAGCTGCTCCTGGGGGATCCCAAGGTGTTCCCAGGCCAGATTGGACATGTAGTCCCTCCAGCGAGTTCTGGGTCTACCTCGGGGTCTCCTCCCAGTTGGAAGTGCCCGGAAAACCTCCAAAGGAAGGTACCCAGGAGGCATCCTAATCAGATGCCCGAACCACCTCAACTGGCTCCTTTCGGAGTTCGGTCGGAGTAGAGCCACTGCTCCTTCACGTTGAATGTCCGAGCTCCTCACACTATCTCTAAGACTGAGTCCAGACACCATACGGAGGAAACTCATTTCAGTCACTTGTATCCACGATCTCACCCTTTCGGTCACTACCCAAAGCTCATGACTGTAGGTGAGGGTTGGAACAAATATTGACTGGTAAATTGAGAACTTTGCCTTCCGGCTCAGCTCCCTCTTCACCACAGTGGTCTGGTACCATGTCCGCGTCACTGCTGATGCTTTCCAATCTACCTGTCAATCTCCTGCTCCATCCTACCCTCACTCGTGAACAAGACTTATCATCATTGAATTTAAGAAAATTCTGAGACATCCGGGGTTTAATATCAGAGAGGCAAGTTGTTAGATTTGTTGGGCTGCTAGGATCTGTGGGTGTAGCAGCATGTATAACGGAGTGTCATCAGCATAAAAACGGTAAAACACGTCATGATTTTGAATAATCTGGCCAAGAGGCAACATGTATATAGAAAACAAAATTGAACCTTGAGGGACACACGACTCAACCGAGCCATCGAGGAAGCAGAGTTACCCAGAACAACAGAAAAAGTTCTGTTGGAGCAGTATGAGCATAATAAACAAAGAGCCATGGCCTTGATGCCTACCCAAGTCTCCAAGTGATGTAAGAGAATACTGAATGATGATATTTATAGTTTTCATAGTATATGTAGAATAAGCATATAATTTTGTTACAGATTGCTACAGACTATTTAAAGAAAAAATGAAAACCATGATGGAGATGGATTTGCCTTTTTGAGGACATATAAAACAAATGGCAGTTTGTTTTTTTTTATTTAACATGACTTCTTGTTTGAAGACAGGTGCATTTCCGAGGTTATAATCTGAATCACTTGCAAATGCCAATTCTTCATCCAACACGGCCCCCCAACCCCACGTGCCCCAATGTAACTGCACTGCCTGTACTGTCTGTATTTATGCCATTGAATTTTATTGTTATACAGTACACATTAAAACACAGTCCATATTAGCAAGTAAGCCAGTTCATTGTTTAACATTATTATTAAAGGTTTTATGTTATACGTTAGATTTTCTGAAGCATTATAGGACTACCAAATGTTTTGTGGTGTTGCTAAATAGCACTGCCCCCCCCCCCCCCGAGAAAAACTTAGCCCACAACAAACTATGCAGTGATCGCAGATGGTGGAAAGTGTTTATCTGCTATTCCTCCATTTGAATGTTTGTTTTGCTCCCTTGGATTTCTTTTATTATCACATGGGCGGCACAGTGGCGCAGTGGTTAGTGCGGTCGCCTCAGAGCAAGATGGTTCTGGGTTCGAGCCCCGGGGTAGTCCAATCTTGGGGGTGGCCCTGGTCGTCCTCTGTGTGGAGTATGCATGTTCTCCCCGTGTGTGCGTCGGTTTCCTCCCACAGTCCAAAGACATGTAGGTCAGGTGAATCGGCCGTACTAAATTGTCCCTAGGTATGAATGTGTGTGTATGTCGGCCCTGTGTGATGGCCTGGCGGCCTGTCCAAGGTGTCTCCCCACCTGCCGCCCATTGACTGCTGGGATAGGCTGCAGCATCCCCGTGACCTGAGAGCAAGATAAGCGGTTCGGATAATGGATGGATGGAAGTTAAGTTTTCTTGATGCTAGCTGGCTATCACTTGTTTCTAGGAAACTCCCATAACATGTAAACCTGCTTTGGAAATGTGAAATCAACCCACTGACCGGTGGCATGTGGGCAGATCAAAGACTACAAAGAGATGGACATGTTGCTTGTATTTTACAATTCAAAGAAAAAACCAAAGTAGGCACACAATAATGCCCCCGGCCAGGGGCGGACTGGGAATGAAAAATGGCCCTGGATTTTTTGATTAAGGCCAACCCCCACCCCCCAGTGATATACCACCACCCATACAAACAACCCCATACTTTATGTAAACAGGGTTACTGAACAATATTTATAACAATAACTTTAGTAAAATGGATGTAAACTAGAACAAGGGGAACGTGTTGATCTTAGGAGGAGGCTGGCTAGGAGCAGCACATTTTGGCACTGGCAGCAGGGTGGCAAGAACCTCTCTGGAACCATCTGACCAGTTAAAGAAATAATTTTAACCACCTTCCCTTTTTGTTTGTCCATCTTGCTCCACTCTAGTATTTATCCAAATGTCGCCACGTAACAGGAAAGGGGCGGGGCCCAGGAAACATTAGAATGGACTGGACAAAAAGTAATTGGCTGGGAGAGAGAGGCTGACAGATTTAATACCCAACTGCAGTGGGCCGGCAGCCCACTCACCTTGGCCAGTCAGACACATAACACTTGGTTATTTTTATTTAAGTGGGGATTGCTGCATCGACCCCAATTGTCAAACGGCCCACTGGGAAAACTCCCGGTGCTCCAGATGGCCAGTCTGCCATTGCCCCCTGGCTTCAACATATTTGCCAAGATCTTCTCAAAGGAGGAGCTGCTTGTGCTTTTGTGACCCTTCTGCCTTTTGCTCTATTCCCATGAACCTCTTGCAGGTCGCGGAGCCACACACACCGGAGACGACATTATCGGAGGTCAGAGTTGGACAGTTCGACCTGGAGATCCTCCGCAGAGAGCAGGTAGGAACCAGATGGGGGAAAGACTGACCCCCCCTCCTCCTCCTCCTCCTCCACTGCCTCCCTTAAAGATCTGAGGCTTATCTTATCACCCCAGGGTGTCTGCTGTGCTCTGGTCACACTGATAGTGATGACCGATAGGGATGAGATGACTTCCTGATTTCAGGCAGGAAGTGCTCAACTTCATACTGCAGATTGATGCACACAATATCAATGATGTGCTGCCAAATCAGGAATTTTACAACAACAACAAAAATAAAATAAAATGGCGCAATGTGTTTTGGGGAATGAAATTTAAAAAAGGTGTAACTTCAGATGTATTTGTTTTTGTTTTTGCTACAACTGCTTTAAGGAACAAGTAAGCACTTGGTGTTAACCTGTCTGTGTCATCTAACGTTTATAAAAAGGATAAAAATTGGTAGAGGACAGTGATGGTGGTGTCCATGTATAAGGGGTGAAGATGTAGAGGACAGTGATGGAGATGTCCATGTATAAAGGATATAAAGGGGTGTAGATGTAGAGGACAGTGATGGTGGTGTCCATGTATAAAGGGATGTAGATGCAGAGGACAGTGATGGAGTTGTCCATGTATAAGGGATATAAAGGGATCAGAGGACAGTGATGGTGTGTCCATGTATAAAGGATATAAAGCGGTGTAGATGTAGAAGACAGTGATGGAGGTGTGGGTTAGACTGACGGTGGCAGTGTTCTAGTAGAAAATCTCATCCCAGCTTCTCACAGGTCTGCTCATAGCATTTAGCTGGCATTCTACTGTCATCATACTGTCTTGGCCTAACATGCTGGACCTGGCAGGTGTTGCCTACGTCACATGGGTCTGTGTGTCTTCCATGTCCTCATATCCAGTAGTTGGTTCAAAGGGGTTAATTAATCACAATATGCGTTTTTCCCAGAAAGAAAGGAAAAGTATGGGTTTGCTGCCAAGACATGACCATGTGAAGCATCTAATTTTTTGGTGAATTTATCATGAGGACAGTTAGTTCTGCCATCCTACACTGATACAATCATGTTTTCAGATCAGGAAAAAAAAAAGATTTTACAACCCCTTTGAATAATGCAAACAGTTTAACAGGCAAAGCAAACAAATACTATGACTGAACACTTTTACCTTCACTTAAAGGATAACTCTGGGTTTTTATTAACCTGGGTCTTGTTTGCATAGTTTTTTCCATTATGCATCTTAATTATGATATAATTTTACTCGCTAGCTTTATGTTGGAGATTTTGGATGTGGGACCTTCGTAAGACACGGCTTTACAATGGCATCTTATGGTGTATCAGAACACAAGCCTTAAACCTGTTTCAGCAACAACAAAAACCAAAACTCTAGAGTCTCAGTTAGATTGTACATGATGTCTCATTATCTAGGACTTCTCTACTGCGCTGGGCAGGTAGTTCATCAATGGTCACTGCTGCCTATGGTCAGTGTAGGCTGCTTATTCCTGTAAGCTGGACCAGGAAGTAGCTGTGTCATCGACTGTTGATGATATTGCATATTTCCGGTAATAATTTTTAACTTGCGCTTCAATATTCGCTTCCAGAATCAGAAAGAATCAGAAACACCTTGTCATTTCATTTCATTTCATGCACTTGCGCACATGAAATTAAATAAAAAATCGTTTCCCACAGCAGTGCAAGACAAAGACAGAAACACATATCCAAAAACTACAAGAACACATATATCCAAACTAACACATATATCTAAACTAAAAAAAAAAAAAAATCACTGTCCAGGAGAACGAACGCCAGCCAGGATGACTGTCAGAACTGCCAGTCTGCATGGGCTAGCAGTTAGCTTAGCCTGCCCCGCCACCACATCCTGTCAGACCGCCCTTGGCATTTCCTCTTCAGGCGCAGCTCTGGTCAGGCCGTGGCCCTTGGGCCCACAGGATGCAGCAGACCAGGCTCCCTCAGTCGATCCAACGCCAACTCTCCCAGTCAGACACCTTCGACACACCTCCCCGCACTCCACACGACGACACCAAAAACACAGTCAAGGCTAGGTGAGGATGCCGCCAGACTGCCCTCGGTGTTATTGGAACTGCCAGTCTGTATGGGCTAGCAGTTAGCTTAACCTGCCTCGCCTCCGCATCCTGTCAAACCGCCCTCGGTGTTACCTCTTCGGGCACAGCTCCAAAGGAGCAAGTAAGGATTCCAAACACATGGTCTAGAGAATTGGGTTGAATTGGACTTGTTGAAACACATTGGACACTCGGTCTTCCATTGGCCCATAAGACATCATTATAAAGCTGAGTCCAGCGGTGGTCTCTCCACTCCAATCTCTCCAATGAAGAAGGTTAGTAAAATATCACTGATGTGCGTGATTGCAAAAATCATGAAAATAAGACACAGGTTGTAAAAAAACGTCACTAAATTCCACCAAGCGAGCACTGCCGGCCTAGGTTTAAGAAGAGAGTTGAGCTTCTATCAGCTCTTCAGTCTTCATGACTACCTGCTGTTTTCTCAAAACCCAGGCACATGCAAGAAAATCCCACTGCATTTTTTCCATGTGCCTGATTTAAGCTCAAACAAGAGAAGCTTCACCACTCACATCACGTCTCCGCTGCATCCTGACTTAACTGGAGCATTCTGGGTAATATATCATTCACACTAAATGCAAGGTTTGTCTGCAGACATCATCTGCAGAAATCTGTTGAGCAGCAAGCACTGGGACACCTGGCTGCCCTAGAAGAAGACAACGATGCAGCTCTCAACCAAAAGGACTTGGACTGGAGACCTTTGGCCAAGTCGGTGTGTAAAACACCTTCACAGTATCGCTCCATCTTCTCCACCGGCACTGTAAGTACTACTCGGGACACTGACAGTGGCACCACTAATTTAATCTGATTTGTTGTTACGGCCATGTAAAACTCTATCTGACATATATTGTAGTAGCTCGAGAACCCAGTGAAGTGAAAAAAGTTAATTGTTTGTGGAAAATTATTCTCATAACTAGAAGAATTAAACGCTGGGATCTCCAGAAACCCAAGCATATTTGATGCTCGAACATGATATCCTGACTCCATTTACAAGTCCTTCTGATTTGCACAGCATGCAGTGCATTTGGGAAATTACAATCCTTAAGCCATTAATTTTGTGTGAAGTGAATCCAAGCCACTCTGGCTCAGTCACATCTCTTTTACATAGCCTGGCTCACTTTAATGACCTGTTATGAACTCTTCGTTTTGCAGTAATGGTAACTGCTTCTTGTTTTTCTGTTTTGATAACATTGAGGAATGTCTCCAGATAAAGATGCTGTTGTAAGCAAATGAAAAATAGTCCGCTGGGTGTTTCTGAACTTTTTTTCTTCTATTAAGCTCTAATGGAGCAAAAATCAATGGGAAATATAAGAATGACTATAGGGAATTTGTCGACAAAGACTTTTGTTTCAAGGTTACTTGTGCTGACAGGCCACCATTTCCCCTCACTTCTGTGTTTGTTATGCAAAAGAAAAATGTCACTAATTTCTGGCGTTGCGTATCTATGCATTACAGTTTCTGCACAAAGCATTTATCTTAGTCTCAATGGTTTGATGTCACATTCTAATTTTCCTTTTTACCATGCGCTCAGTGTATGAGAACACTTAGATCTTCTATAGACTATAAATGATGAATACTATTTGGATTTAAACTCATGGCAGCAACAGGTTGAGTTTTATTTTGTAGGCAACACACAGCATTACATTAATATTCATTTACACCTTTCAAAGGTTTGTGAGCTGTAGTTTTGAAAATGAATGCACCTTCCAGGTTGCGCAGCACAGGTTTTTTTCCTCGGTGACCTACAGTTTTTGCATAGATATTAGAATTTACCACAGTTATTTTGAGGGTGGCAATAAAATCAAAGGAAAATTCGCCCACAATTCAACTTGGGACCTGCGGTGTGTCATCCGGTCATTTCGTTGTTTTGCTGAGTCTGAGAATATCACACTGGTGCATACACAGGGTAGGATTAAACATACTACGTCAACCCCTACATCAGGTCTAGCCACACATAACATACATCGGGCGGCACGGTGGCACAGTGGTTAGCGCTGTCACCTCATGGCAAAAGGGTTCTGGGTTTGAACCCCGGGGTTGTTCAACCTGGGGGGTCATTCCGGGTCGCCCTCTGAGGAGTTTGCATGTTCTCCCCATGTCTGCAGTGGGTTTTCTCCAGTTGCTCTAGTCCCCCCCCCCCCCTCAAACGAATTAAGGTTAATACTCCTGTCTGTGCCCCTGACCAAGGCATGGCAAGACAAACTGGAGTTGGTCCTCGGGTACTGCATGGTGGCTGCCCACTGCTCCTAGCTACAAAGCTAGGATGGGTTAAATGCAGAGGAGGAATCTTCCCCATGCAGATCAATAAAGTATCTCAAAATCAAAAAATAAATTGACATCCATAACCCTGCACTGATGTGGGCTGACTTTCCTGCCACTCCGTTGGTCTCTGCAGCCTGTGAGGAAGTTCTTTACATTTCGACACACAATATCACTGAGTGATTAGCGCCATCATCTGATGAGTGATTCCCTTAATGAGTACTGTGTCATAACGCCAAGTCCCTGTCCATAATATCTGCTGTAAAAATCATCCCCCTCTCTGCAAATACAGTTTCCACACCTGCGTTGTATTTAGAGCCATCCTGATCACTCAGAGTTTGCTAGCAGTGATAAGCATCTACTTACCTGCACCCCTGAAATAAACCATATGTATGTAGCCCGAACCCCCTCAGAGCTTCCTCCACTGAACCAGACCTGGGAGGCAAACCTTCCCACTGAATTCCCCAGTATGGTGTGATTAAAATCCTGTTGTTCAAAATTTGTAAATAATAAATCAAGGGAGTGGGCGTCCGGGTAGCATAGGGGTATATTCCATTGCCTACCAACACAGGGATCGCCAGTTCAAATACCCATGTTACCTGCAGCTTGGTCGGGTGTTCCTACAGACACAATTGGCCATGTCTGTGGATGGGAAACCGGATGTGGGTATGTGTCCTGGTCGCTGCAGTAGCGCCTCCTCTGGTTGGTCAGCGTTATCCTCCCACACGCTACGTCCCCCTGGTGAAACTCCTCACTGTCAGGTGAAAAGAAGCGGCTGGTGACTGCACATGTATCGGAGGAGGCATGTGGTAGTCTGCAGCCCTCCCCGGATCGGCAGAGGGGGTGGAACAGCGACCGGGATGGCTCGGAAGAGTGGGGTGATTGGCCAAGTACAATTGGGGGGAAAAAAAAGGAGGAAAAATTTGTTGATGAGAACATGGTGTTTTTGTGACTAGATCTGAATCCCTTGTGGACCAAAGGCCAAGAAAGCATGCGGCAAAAATTACTGTAACACCCGTGTAGACAGCGGAAGGCAGCCATTGTCACAGCATTATGAGATATCATTAGGGGATGACTTTATTTAACATCTACTGTCTTCCACTGCAACATTCTGTCCTGTGTATGCACAAAGGGCGTGGAGATATGAGAGGTAAATGACGGCTTCTAGATTTCTGTAATTTCCCCTCGTGGCTGGCATGTTGTGCAGACGGTGTACTAGATGATGGAAAACTAGGAAGGACAGAGCGGATTAACCTCTCAAGGGTCTCCTTCATAACTGGTTAAGTAAAAGAGAAATCGTAATCTGTCGGTTACAGAAGAAATTAATAGAATTCAAATCATCTCCAACACCTTCTAGATCTGTGGGCTCTAGAGAGAAAACGCAAAGGTGTACTCTGTAAACGTGCCGTGTGAGAAGTTCTGATGATCGGAGAACTTGAGATAATCTGGAAACTGTTTCCCTTGAAGAGAAAGGAACACACCATAATAAATCTATCTGGCTCTGGGTTTGAAGAGAGGGGTTATTGTCTTTTTCTTGCAATTTACGACTCTAATGATGCACTTATGTTGCCCGCTCTTCCCTTTTTCTTACACCTTACCTACTTAAGGAGGAAATCTTGATTGGTAAGTCGATGCTATCTGCAGATCTAGGGATTTACTGTAGGTCGCTGCAGGCTGATTATTTACTTCTTGCAGGGGGAAAAAAAAGAGCAGTCATCTGTCCTATTCTGAGGGCTTTCTTAGTTAGACTGATGGGATCTCTCTCTCTCTGTCTGCAATCCTTTTTCATTTCTACATAAGACCCATTTTGTGATGTTTGTTCAATGTTCTTTAAACGAGGCTTATTAATGGGGCTATTGTTTTCCTGTTTTCTTCTCTTACTCGAGTTAGAGCAGTAGACCTCTCCACGCATAGTTTCTCTTTTCCGTTCCTCTGTTGTTCCTTTCATATAAATTGTTTCAGTTCAGACTTAATTTCTATAAAATTCCCTTTTATGTTGGGTTATTTTTCCTTGAATTTAGCTGAGTTGGAATTTCTTTTGAGGTTATTAGCATGCTTACTACAAATTTGCATGATGTCCTTATCTTTTGAGTTTTCTGTTCCGAGCAAAACAATACGACAATATACTCTTCTTTGTGTTTTTTGAAGGGAAATGTGTGCCTTTGTAATAGAGTATGCACAGTGCGTCAGGCAGGTAGCAGCTTCCATACATGAAAAACATTCCCCAGTTCAAAGCTGCAGCTTCTTTTGTCTGTTTGCAGAGCTCGCCGCCGTCCAAACCCGGAGAGGAGCTTTTACACGCACAGGGAACTCTGCATCACAGTCTAGCCGGTCACTCCGAAGGACGGCACAATTACGATTCGGGGAACGACACGTCTTCACCGCCGTCAAGTAAAACCGGTGTTTCTCGGGCGAGTGTCACTGCAGACAAAAGGAGCCGTTGTCGAGGTCTGGCCTCGCCGGAGAAGTTGAAGTGTGCTGACAGAGACAACGCCTCTGATTCAGGAAACTCCGTGACCAGTTATGCCTCCCTGTGCAAGCCTCATGTGGAGGAAGGCCTATCCACCAACTTTTTCAATGGGAATGGCAAGAGGTAAGCTTTGTATTTAAAATGAATTGTCGGGCGTCCGGGTAGCATAGCAGTCAATTCCGTTGCCTACCAACATGGGGATCAGCGATTCGAATCCCCGTGTTGCCTCCCATGTGCTACATCTCCCTGGCGAAACTCCTCACTGTCAGGTGAAAAGAAGCGGCTGGCAACTCCACATGTATCGGAGGAAGCATGTGGTAGTCTGCAGCCCTCCCCGGATCGGCAGAAGGGGTGGCGCAATGACCGGGATGGCTCGGAAGAGTGGGGTAATTGGTGGGCATCCGAGTAGCATAGCGGTCTATTCTGTTGCCTACCAACACGGATCAGCGGTTTGAATCCCCATGTTGCCTCCGACTTGGTCGGCATCCTTACAGACACAATTGGCCGTGTCTGCGGGTGGGAAGCAGGATGTGGGTATGTGTCCTGGTCAACGACCTGTGCCTCCTCTGGTCGGTCGGGGTGCCTGTTTTGGAGGGGAAGGGGAACTGGGGGGAATAGCGTGATCCTCCCACGCACAACGTCCCCCTGGTGAAACTCCTCACTGTAAGGTGAAAAGTGGCTGGCGACTTCACATGTATCAGAGGAAGCATGTGGTAGTCTGCAGCCCTCCCCAGATCGGCAGAGGGGGTGGAGCAGTGACCGAGATGGTTTGGAAGAGTGGGGTAATTGGCTGGATACAAGTGGGGAGAAAAAAGGGGGAATCCAAAAAAAGGGGGGGTGAATTGTCCATCCTCTGCGAATGTGGCTCATCACAAAAATGGCACGTGGTTAATCTTCCATCACCATAATTTTTCTTCTCTTTATCAAAAGTGTGGAAAAAAAAAAGTACAAGAAATTCGTGAATTTTTCAGAAGCTGGCATTTGGGTTTTATCTCTCGAAGTGATAAGCTGTCCTCATCTCCCTCTGGCATCTTTCCAGTCAGCGGATAACCTTAGGATGTCAGGTGGAGGTTGTGAGATCTCCGAGGACTGCAAGCTCTCCACCGAGGATGGACGGCTTTTCTCGGCCCCGTCTTCAAACGCAGTCTCCCAGCAGCAGGAGCCGGAGTAGATCCTCTGGGAGCTCGAGGCATTCTGGACACCACTATCGCAGCCATTCACTATCATCAGGCAGGTTGGTTCAGCCCATTTCTGTTACACCTCACAGGACCCTGTCCCAGTCATGCCGAGGTTGGGCTCGAAAGGCTAATTGTTGTTTTCTCACTGTCAGCTCGTACTCCCGCTCGCCGAGTTACTCATCAGATCTGAGGCAGAGGGGAAGCGTGGCCAGCGCCAGCTCCAGAGGAAGCTACTCAAGACACAGCCCCAGCAGGTGAAGTGAACAAAGTCCTCCAGAATCCTGAGACATCTCACCAATCCAACTTTATTCATATAATGTAGTACATCACAGTACAATCCAATACACTTTACATCAGAACAATTTAAAAGGCAATAAAGGACAAGGGGCGACACAGGGGAGCAGTGGTTTGTGCGGTCACCTCACAGTAAGAAGGTCTTGGGTTTGAGCCCCGGGGTAGTCCAACCTTGGGGGTCATCCCGGGCCGTCCTCTGTTGAGTTTGCATGTTCTCCCCGTTTCTGCGTGGGTTTCCTCCGGGTGCTCCGGTTTCCTCCCACAGTCCAAAGACATGTAGGTCAGGTGACTCGGCCGTACTAAATTGTCCCTAGGTGTGTCTGTGTAGAGGGTGAATACAAACTCTGGTTAGGGTAAGAGTCGAGTGCATGCATTCATGTAGATACGGGAGTGTGCTAATGGGCAATTTTGGGGGAGTTCAAGACTTCTTGTTAAGGGTTTATATTGAAAAAAATATCAGATATTTGTACTGTTGATGAAAAAATGGTCTCCACGTCTTTGTTATTTCTGCTTTCTTCATAGGCATCGACACAGGAAGAGGACATTTGGCTCAAGAGAGAGGGGTGTGAATAAGAAGCAGAAGGCTGGCAGAAAGAGACGAAGGCGCAGGTCCTACTCTCCTATGAAGAAAAGGAGACGAGACTCGCCGAGCCATCTGGAAGCACGACGAATTACAAGGTAGAAAGTTTGCCAGTTGTTAATTTAAAGTTACTCCCCCCCCCCCCCTTTTTCTCTCCAATTGTACTTGGCCAATTACCTCTTCCGAGCCGTCCCGGTCGCTGCTCCACCCCCTTCTGCGGATCCAGGGAGGGCTGCAGACTACCACGTCTCCTCCCATACATGTGGAGTCGCCAGCCCCTTCTTTTCACCTGCTAGTGAGGAGTTTCGCCAGGGGACGTAGCGCGTGGGAGGATCACGCTATTCCCCCCCAGTCTATTCTGTTGCCTACCAACACGGAGATTGCTGGTTCAAATCCCTGTGTTACCTCCGGTTTGGTCGGGCATCCCTACAGACACAATTGGCTGTGTCTGCAGGTGGGAAGCTGGATGTGGGTATGTGTCCTGGTCGCTGCACTAGCGCCTCTGGTCGGTTGGAACACCTGTTCGGGGGGGAGGGGGAACTGGGGGGAATAGTGTGACCCTCCGACGCGCTACATCTCCCTGGCGAAACTCCTCACTGTCAGGTGAAAAGAAGTAGCTGGTGACTCCACATGTATCAGAGGAGGCATGTGGTAGTCTGCAGCCCTCCCCAGAATGGTAGAGGGGGGTGGCTTGGAAGAGTGGGGTAATGGCCAAGTACAATTGGGGAGAAACGGAGGAGGGGGGATAAGATATTAAAAGTCAATTTTCTAAAAATATCTTCCACTTGATACACTTCTATCTAGTATGGGCACAAGCCTCATAGAAATGAGCAAATATAGAAAGATAATTCCCTTGAAATGCGATGGTTTGTGATTGGGTGAAATCTGCTCTATGACTGACAACTCTTCTTTTTTGGAGGGGTTTCTCCCCAGTTGTATCCAGCCAATTACCCCACTCTTCCGAGCCGTCCCGGTCTCTGCTCCACCCCCTCTGCCAATCTGGGGAGGGCTGCAGACTACCACATGCCTCCTCCAATGCATGTGGAGTCGCCAGCAGCTTCTTTTCACCTGACGGGAGTTTCGCCAGGGAGACGTAGCGCGTGGGAAGATCACGCTATTCCCCCCCAGTTCCCCCTCCCCCTTGAACAGGCGCCCCGACTGACCAGAGGAGGCGCTAGTGCAGCGACCAGGTCACATACCCACATCTGGCTTCCCACCCGCAGACACGGCCAATTGTGTCTGTAAGGACATCTGACCAAACCGGAGATAACACAGGGATTCAAACCGGCAATCCCCGTGTTGGAAGGCAACAGAATAGACCACAACACTACCCGGATGCCCCAAGTGGATCGACAACTCTTTCCACCCCGATACAAGATGGTCATTTTTCGCTATGATAAAGTCAAAGTTTTACTGAAAGTATCTTTAATTGTTTTGCATGAAAAACCTTATTAACTTGATGCTTCCCTTTCCTGTTCCATGCTAATTCTCCACAGTGCCAGGAAGCGACCAATCCCTTACTTCCGACCCAGTCCTTCCCTGAGCAGTCGGTCCACCAGCGTGTCCTCCTGGAGCAGCCTCTTCACAAGGAGCCGCAGCCGCAGTCCGATGTGCAGCGTCAGCAGAAGCAAGAGTCGTAGCCTCACTTACACCTCCTCTTACAGGAGCTACAGCCGAAGTTCATCCTGGGACTCCATCTTCGGGACTCGCAGCCAGAGCCGGAGGCGAAGTTGCAGCTATACGTCACTGAACAAAAGTGGCAAAAGTAAGCATTAGGACTTTTTTTTCTGAGGACTGGAGGGGACCGCAGTACCTGTCATGTTATCTGAGGAGAATGGATTGTGAGCGCCATTGATCCCATTCACCTCCTTGTAGCTGTTTGAGGCCAGACCGGAAGTATCCAAGGTGGGGTCCAGCCATGTCTCACATCAAGGCATTTTTTGTTCAGGGACTGTTGGAGAGTGAGACTCTTGCTCTTTATTTTTAACTGCATCCTCCTGCATCAGCACACCATAGTGGCCCCAGACTGTTTTATCTATTTGACTCTCCCCAAAGTATCCACAATTAAAACTCACAAAAGAATAAGAAACCATTTTACTTTATTTGCGGTTGGTGTGGTTGCCTCACAGCAAGAAGGTCCTGGGTTCGAGCACCGGGGTAGTCCAACCTTGGGGGTCGTCCTCTGTGTGGAGTTTGCATGTTTCCCTGTGTCTGGTTCTCCGGTTTCCTCCCACATCCCAAAGACATGTAGGTCAGGTGAATCGGCCATACTAAATTTTCCCTAGGTGTGAATGTGTGTGTTGGCCCTGTGATGGACTGGCGGCCTGTCCAGGGTGTCTCCCCGCCTGCCGCCCAATAACTGCTTGGATAGGCTCCAGCATCCCACGACCCCAGTTGGGATAAGTGGCTTGGATAGTGGATGGATGGATGGCTGAATAACTCAAACCAGTGTCGCATCATTTTATGCCCCCACACTTCACTGAAAATTTTCCTCAGTAAATTCTGTCAAAATGGTGTCACAGGTCAATATTTTGGTTGAAATCGCTTATTCATTTTGGTTAAAATTTTGTTTATACAAAACAATCCATTCAGAGTGGGTTATGAAAGCCTAATGAGGATTGCAAGAAAAGCAAAACGTCTCCCTCAGTAGCCAGTTATTGAATGTGTCATCAATTTAATCATCTCATAGTTATAAATGTCTTGCAACGTTGATGTTGGCTGCAAGTGCAGAAGGCACAATCTCAAGAGAGGCTGAATTTCACAGGACTCATAGTGCACGGCCTCAACCCTGGAATCCCTGTTAGAAGGGGCATTTGGGTCATTTGATCCAGGGGTTTTCAAATGGCTTCAGAGGGACAGCTACTAGCAATAAGAAAATGTTTATTGCTCTGATCTCAGCACGTCGAAAGGTAAAGCACGAGACCGCTTCCTCTGGAAAACAGGAGGAGGAGGTGGCCACGATGGCCAGCAAACTGCCTGTCAGCTCAAATGCCACATTAATTTATCTTCTGATCAAGTGGAGAACAATTGAAATGTCAGCACTTGTAATACAACAAAACAAAAAGGATCAAAAACACTATGCAGAGACTGAGAGCGTGATTCCTGTTGGTAAAATCTTTAAAACGTTTCCCCCGACAGCATAGACGTGAACAAGCTATTTGTCAAGCTTGCTGTACTTGGACTAATGGACATTTTACAAGGTGTGTGGATGTTTTTGTTTGGTGCTGTTGTGCTTAAATTGTGCTCAAGTTTGTCCGTTGTATTTATTAGTTTGTTTGGAGTTCTATTTATTTGATTGCTTCAGTTTTCAAACCCAGGTAGCATCCGGATGTGGGCCACTTCATGCAATGATGCGGCACTGTTGGCCTTCTTCTGGCCCTGGCAAAATGGATGTGAGCCTGAAGTGGCCCCATGTGTATAATAGCAAATATGCCAAATCAATTGTGGGCCTTTTTTGGCAAAGATGCGGTGCTCTCGGCAACATGTAATCTGGATGTGACCCTAAAGTGGCCAGTGTGGTATGGGCCACCTTTGGCAAATATGTGGCACATGCGGCATTGCTATGGCTTGGTGGTGCCCCAGATCTGGCAAACGGGAGCGGAATGCCCAAGTGCCATCATTCCACATGGTATGTGGGCTGGATGAAGTGTCGGTTGTGGGATGGGTCCAGGCCACAGCAATTTTGCTATCTGGGAATGATGTTCAAATGGATGCACAAAAGGTTGTTCCTCTGGTTAAAAAAGAAGAGTTGAAAGCAAGCGGTCTTATGAACTTAGATAATCTAATGAATGGAACTGATTCTCACATTGCTTGAAATCTTGTTTTTTTCTTTTTTTTTTACTGAAACAAACATACCTCATCTTTTTGATTTTGTACTATTCGACCATAGGGAGGTTACGTTAGGAAATGCAAAGATCCATACATATTTATTCATTATTTCCTATTTATTCGTTTGTAGTCGCTCTTCAGGAGTGCTCAACCTTTCTATGCAACCCTATGGAGTTCCAGACATGACTCTATATTAATTTATTTTGGTCAAATTATACGTGAAATTCATGCCAGGTACACATGTTGGCACACTGTAAATTCTAACAAGTTTACTTAAACATTTAGCAAACCCATTACCTCGGGGAAAGTAGGTAAATGACCTTAATTGTGTCAAGTTATATGAAATGATTTATGTGAAATGATTCCACATAAATTGACAAGTTCATTTACTTTTCCCAAGGTAAACGGTTTCCTAAATGTTTTTTAAGTAAACTTGTTAGAATTTACAGTGCACGTAACATACATGTAAACTGAGTGTTTTTAGTTTCCGTCAAGAAGATGGGAAATAAGATGGAGCAAAATGCTGGAAAAGCAGGAAACAACCACCCTGTTTGCTAAGTTACTGTCGCCTGACTTCTCTTTGGCTCCAGACTTAGAATCTGTAAAAAGTTTGAAACTGCCTTTCCCGGTAAATGAGTTTTGTTTCCCTATCGTGTGAAAATCCATCATCCTACCTGTATAAATGCTGGCGATCTGAGGCTCCCTGCACGCCCTGGCACGGGGGACTTAAAGCAAGCACGATGCGAGCAGGAAGAAGACAGGAAGTCATCCACAGTCAGTACGTTTACATGTTAGAAAAAGTTGATTTATTGTGTTAGTCCGACTAAAACGGGACTTTAAAATACATGTAAACCCGTTAGTCCGACTAAAATCGTACTAAATCGAAGTCGGACTAACACACCTAGATCAGGCACGTAGCCAGGTAGGTGGTTTTCGTGTCTGAACCCCCCCCCCCCCCCGAAACCCCACGGCCCGTCTGAAATGGCACCAATAATTATTTAGTTATCGTTTTGATTATTTGTAACTGCCCCTCTAGCGTACTCATACACTGCATCTATCGTGACTGACGGGCGTTAAACCTGTCAGCTAATTTGTTTCCAAACATGATGTATCTTATTGGTCTGTTTCGTAAAACAAATAAAATCACACGCTTTTGATTGGCTCAGGGGTCTGACGAGTCAGCTAAGCAACCTGCCACTGGTTATGCTAGCTAAATGGTCGATCTATAGTTTGCTTTTCAAAAGCAATGGAGCTGCCGAAAGCTACCTGTAAATCAGGCAAGAGCAGTAAAGTTAATATTCGTAAAATCGGTGATTTTTTTTTTTGTTTCAACGTGTCCCGACTCAAAAAAGAAAAAAAAGAACATTACAGATGATCTGGTCACTAACGTTACCGATTTTCCGGAGCAAGTGTTAGCAGACCCACTGCCCTCCTCCTCGGAAACTGAGCCAGAGTTAGCAGACCCGCCGTCCTCTACCTCGGAAACGTTTTCACACGACTTTGTGGATTATATTGGTGGGAAAATATCAGACGAACAGAGAAGAGAAATATACTCACTGGACTGGACGGCCAATATCGGACAAACATTCCCTACAAAACTAGGAGGTAAACTACGTTTCCAACGTCATTGGATTGACCAGTGTAGCTGGCTAGTATACTCAACAAGGTCCGACGGTTGTTTTTGTAAGCACTGTGTTGCGTTTGCAGTCGAGCATGTGGGCAAGGGAGGGCACAGAAAAGCTGGCAAGCTAATTAATGTCCACTTCTCAGACTGGAAACATGCTTTAGAGATGTTCAAAGACCATGCACAAAAGGCATATCACAAGGATGCATGTTTGAAAGCGGACAATTTCCAAATGGTTCTCAACAATAAAATGGATGCAATTTCACTGAGGCTAGATTCTGAGAGAAAAAAGCGAGTCCAAGAAAACTGAGAAAAACTCAAAAGCATCATTGCAACGTTGATTTTTTGCAGTCGCCAAGAACTCGCCCTGAGAGGTGATATTGATTCAGGACCAGTGACATTGAATGAGCCAACTCACAATAACGGAAATTTCAGGGCTTTACTCAGGTTTAGGGCTACATCTGGCGACACAGTACTGTTACAACACTTGAGTAAATGTTCAGCAAACGCTAGCTACTGCAGTCCTGATGTACAAAATGAAATAATCAGCATAATTGGAGATGTGATAACAAACAAACTGGTGCAGAAAGTAAACTCCGCGCAGTGTTTCGCTGTGTTGGCAGATGAAATGAAAGATGTTTCAGGGCGGGAGCAGCTTTCTGTCTGTCAGATACGTGAACCAGCATGACAGCCAATATAGCATCAGAGAGGATTTTTTTTGTCCTTTGTTGATATCGAGAAGTTCACCGGGGAGGCAATCGCCAATTCAATCGAAAGTCAGTTGACAAATGCAGGCGTTGATTTACAGTTTTTACGTGGCCAGGGATACGACGGCGCATCTGCCATGAGTGTCTGTTTAAATGGTGCCCAAGCTAAAATCAAAGAGAAGCACAAGCAAGCAGTTTATGTGCACTGTGCCAGCCACAGTTTGAATTTGGTCCTAAACAAGTGCTGCACTGTACAAATGGTGCGAAATTGCTTTGGAATTGTCTCGGAAAAATGCGCTTTTTTCCATGATTCGGCTTTGCGGTCTGCCAGTCTGCAACACGAGACGGAGCGTCTTTTACCCGACTGCAAGAAAACGCGACTGACGAAGTTGTGTGAAACGAGATGGGTCGAACGCCATGACGCAATATTTACATTCAACGAGCTTTTAGACCCTGTGCAATCCAGCCTGCAGAAAATCAGTGAAACCTTCACAGGAGACACATCTGTCAAAGCCACTCAGCTCTTTAATTCAATTGACAATGCAGAATTCATGCTGTCCATGAATGTGAGTGAGAAGATGCTTGCAAAAACCTACCACCTGTCCACCTTCCTTCAGAAGGAAAATTGTGACTTGGTGAGTTGCGTTTCAGCTGCTGATGCTGTTATTAAATAGGTAGATGAGATGAGGGCTAACTCTGAGATAGAGTTCAGGCAGATTTTCCAAAAGACCTCTTCCCAAGCAGCCAAGTATGGGGTTGAATTTCGACCACGAAGAGGCATGGACTGCAATGAGGATCCATTGAAGGCCTGTGAAAATCACTACCGGCAAAAGCTTTTCATAGTCATGCTTGACTTTTATTCATCACAGATGAAGGAACGCTGCAGCAAACACAGAAATGTGATCTCCAACCTCTGCTCCTTACTGCCATCTAAGGTCAGCATGCTGAACGACAGCTCAGCTCAAGCGCCCTCCAACCTGTATCCTGATGAAGTGTTACCGCATCTGGAAGTTGTAAAGTCAGAAATTGACACCTGGCGGGATAAATGGAAAAATGCAACGTATGTTCCACAAAATGCCATTGAGGCATTAAATGTCTGTAACAGTGAGTTGTTTCCAAGCATCTTCAAGTTTCTCCGCGTTTTGACCACGCTTCCTGTCACCAGTGCCCATGTCGAGTGAAGTTTTTCCCGTCTGGGGAGGATCAAGGACAAAATGCGCAGTACAATGACGGAAAGACGGCTTGATGGACTGACATTGCTCTCGGAGCACAGAGACATTGTGGTGACGCCGGAAGAGGTACTGGACATCTTTTGCAGACAAAAAAGACGATTGGACCTGCTTTTATAAGGTAAGACCCACTTTTATTTATTAATGCATTGATGATTATCTATGGGCCATTAATACGTTGACATTTACCGTACGGTTGGGTATTAGGCTATAGTATACAGTGTGGGAATTTTATTTACCGGTAGCTTTCGGCAGTGTTGCCCGACCCCCCCCCCCAAAATATGTTTCTGGCTACGGGCCTGACCTAGATAATGCGGTTGGAGATCGATTGTCTCTGGCATGTATACGCTTCAATCGACCCCGAACTGGCCTAGGCGTTCTGCGCATGATCCATAGCTTCCGCGGCGGTCTTTCACCCGGAAGTCGAACAGCGTAGTATCAACGTGGCGAGTGCTAAAACCCGAGGACAAGTAGAAAGGGGATTGGCTCCATGGTGTCCACAAAAATGTTAAAAATCCTAAAAAAAAAAAAAACAACATGGCGCGTGCTCGAGCGAGAACCGCGCATTTGTGGACAGACGAAGAGACAAACTTTTATGTTGTGTCAACTAAAGGAGTTGAGTATCCTAAAGTACGTGGAGGGAAGGAGAACGCGGAATGGCGAACTACTTCAGTGGCGGACGGAAAAGTTGGACGAAGCGGGATTTAAAAGAACCCCCCCGAGCAAATACGCGGCTCAGTCGGGCCTACTACAATGCAAAGAACAACAAAACAAGTGGCCACAACCCAGTTTCGTGCCGACATATTGGAAGAGCTGCTAGGACGCCGACCTTCGCCCCAAGCCGTAGAGCATGGCGTGGACATCGGTTTTAATAATTCCGTCTCAGGTGAGTTGCTAGTACCGTTAAGCTAACGCAAGCTAGCGCATGAATGGGGAGAAAACAACATAAACATTAGTCTTTTCCGTGCACCATTTAATGGTGATTAATGTTATAACGTTGCATAGAATATTAATTAGTTGGAGTTACTTTTAACGAGAGAACTCGTGGTAAAGGCCTGAGCCCTTACCTCCCTCCACTCGCCATCGATAGAGAGGCTCCTGCTCCGCCAACATGTCCTGATCAACAAGAACCCTGATTAACAGCAGGAGATTGACTGACGCAAGTAGATTGTTCACTAGATTTGTAAATGGTATAAAGACAGAGAGGCTTTTGTCCGATTTTCAATCACTCTGCAGACCTGACTCAGACTTTGTTGATTCGTCAATAAAAGTCTTATTTTGAACGATCCTCGTCTCATTGAGTTTTTTTTTTTTTTGCAAGTTCTCTGTATCACTGGCCACCACACTAGCACAGTTCAGGCTAAACTAGCTCCATCTCGTCCATTCTGCTTTTCACTTCCTGCCCTCCATCGGAAGCTCGCGCGTCGTTAGAATCACGTGACTGCAAATAAGCATATAGCAGGGATGGGCAACATGGTCCAGAAAGGTCCGCTGTGGGTGCAGGTCTTTGTTCCAGCCAAGCAGTTACACACCTGATTCTATTAGTCAACCAATAGTCTTTGTTAAGGGCCTTGATTTGTAGACTCCGGCGTGTAGCTCCTTATTTGGAACAAAGACCTGCACCCACATCGGACCTTTCTGAACCATGTTGCCTATCCCTGAAAGGGGACATATCACCAGCTACCGTGCCGGGGTCGAACACACTTATGTCAATAAATCGATTCTCCCCCGGTTCTTGTATACTGGGACAACGACAGTAGTCCAACTGTGCATGTAAAGGCAGTGAGTGTGGAATGACTTCCTGTCTCAGTGACGTGCCAGCACATTTATACGTAGATAGCAATCAGCTTTGAATATGTAACTACTGTGGTGTAAATACGCATCGGCATTAGAAATACCGGGTGTGGTTATCTAATGTACCGGCTCTGATATAAGCCGAGTTCACTTCAGAATGACTGGTGCATGGTCAGGTTTATGGTCCACTTTGGTAATGCTGGGAATAACACAGCTGAATGCCAGAAGAAAAAGAAAAAACACAAAGTGGATGTTCTGGATATCTTTGTGCTTAAGATCTCTCTGATATATATTTTTTCATTTTAAATTTTCAACAAGTTCATACCAATAGTGATCCGGTGTTCTGGTGTTAAATGATCCATATTCTGTAATTTTCCTAATGAACGAGCATATTGTTGAAGCCTGTTTTTTTGTTTTGTTTTTCTCATGCCGACACGCTCATTTGAATCAGTATGTCAACTTGACATTGTAATGATGTGTCATCCGGAAATGAATTGTCCCCCCCCCCCACACCGTGTCTCCATGAATTCGCCCTGACCCCCCCCCCGCCGCCCCAATCCTCCTGTGTGTGGAATAAACTATAAGAATGTCATGTTCTGAACAAGACTATCTATTTATTTATTTGATATGCGGGGGGGGGGGGGTGCATGCATGCTTTGCGCCCTGCTTGGACGTTGCAGCCCATGTGCGTGAGGTGGTGTGTTTTATCCGTGCCGTGACATCAGTGTTTGTGGACCCTGGTCCTCCTGCTCCCGTACACCCGTGCGTTATTTTCTATTAAAAAGCCCGTGAGTCACCGAGGGGAGGAGCAGTTTTGGGACAGATGTTTTTTGGTGCGCGCAGGGGTTGACCGACATGCTGACCGTGGTTTAAATTTGGTCATGGAGGAGGGTCCTCGGTCAGCTGTTGCGCGCCCGGCTGCTCCAGGATCCAACCCGCACCTCCTGGACTCTTCTCAGTGCCGACTCACCGTCTGGGGGAAACTCCGCGGCCCCGTATACAAAAAACTGCTGCCCCGAAGTGGACGTCGAGGTCTTAAAGGGAAGAGAAGCTGGTGGAAAGTGTGCGCTCTGATCGACAAGTGGACTTTGTTTCGTCGGGTAACGGTAATGCGAGCAACACTTACCCCCCATAGGAGACTATTTTGGTCCTGGTGAAGTTATTTATAGCGGTGGGATATTGAAACAGGCGTTCCGGTTTGGTGCAGTCGTGCAGGGACAGAAGTTGAACTGATACCTGAACTTTTGGGTCTCGGTCTTTGGCGCACCTCTCCTCAGTTGGCATGGCCGAGGGAGACTTTTACACGCTGGGGAGCCGCCAGAGGATTCCCAGGGACCCGTTCGGAGAGTCTCCGTTCAGAGACCAGCTGGCGTCGCGGTTCATGGAGGAGGACTTCGGGATGCCGTCCTTCCCGGACGACCTGGCGATGGACTGGCCCGGCTGGGCACGGCCGGCCCGCCTCACCGCGCGCCTCGGCACCTCTCCGTTCGGCAGCGGGTTACGCGCAGGCTTCCCGGCGCGCGCGTCCACGGGCGGCCCGCCGGTGTACACCGCGAGGTACAGCGAGCCCCGGAGCGCGCCCCCCGCCACCGGGGGCGAGCCCTGGAAGGTCTGCGTCAACGTGCACAGCTTCAGACCGGAAGAGCTGCACGTCAGAACCAGGGACGGCTACGTAGAGGTGTCGGGTGAGACACCCTTCACACTTCATTAGTATAGTAAAATTACATTATAGTCTAGTATAGTACCGTAACATTAAAGTATAGTACAGTAACATTATCCTATAGTATGGTACAGTAACATTATAGTATAGTACGGTGACATTCTATCATAGTAAAGTGTAGTATAATGTAGTGTAGTATTGTATAGTATAGTATAGTAATTGTATAATACAGTAATAGTATATTACAGTATAGCATAGAACAGTAAACATAGTAATAATATAGTGTCATAGTAATAGTATACTATAGTGTAGTGCAGTATAGCTATAGTGTAGTACAGTTATTGTACAGTATAGAATAGTATAGTTATAGTATAGTTGTAGCATAGAACAGTATAAATTATAGTAATAATATAATATAGTGCCATATAGTAATATTATACTATAGTGAAGTATAGTATAGAATAGTTATAGTACAGTATAGTATATTATATAATATAGTATAGTTACAGTATAGTTTTCGTATAGTTATAGTACAGTGTGTAGTTATAGAACAGTATAGTTATAGTATAGTTGCAGTATAGTTATAGTACAGTATAGTTATAGTATAGTTATGGTATAGTAAGCCAGATAGCTACACTGAGATTTTAATACATCTCTTCAACAAGACATATGTTGAAGACTGCAATTAACATGGGTGTTAACATATTAAACAATGATAAAATAAAGATTATTTTATTGTAAATAAAAAAAATATATACCCACTAAGTTACAGCAGAACCAATGACAAAGCCTAAAGCACAGCTAGCATCTTCATGAGCCTCCACCAAGATCCCTTTCAACCCTGTTCACCAAGAGAAGCCCTCTTTTAATTTAATCTAGATGTGCAACGAGGTCTAACCAGCGGGAACATGCCAGCATCTCAGTGGCAGTACTCGGAAATCCGGTCTCAGAAATGTCGGGTTGATGAAATGACCTGTAGGTGGACAGGATTTGGGACGGTGGGGGCGCCGATATGACTTGCATATTGGCTGGCAGATCCTCAAGCTTACACACCTGTTTCAGATTCTTGGGAGAACCGCTCACTCCCCTATGAGCTAGATTTAGATTTAAGGCATGGCCCATGACAACAGGCTCCATTTACAATAAGACAAGCAATGAACAGACAGAATGTTCTGGAAATAATTAGATGACTTGTTTCCCCAGTGGCTCTCTGGGGGAAACAAGTCATGCTTCTTTCACTACCGAATTCACCTTTGGTCATAAATGGGGAAAAAGTCTACTTAGAGCAGCTGAACTGGTTTTTTGTCACCAAACTGCAAATAGACACAGCAGGCCATGACTCCCCTCTCTGGGAAGGTTATGCTAAGGGATTGTTATTGTTATTGAACAGTTTATGTATGATTCAGTTTTGAATTGTGTAACTCTACACTTGATTAGGAGATATAATGATTGAAAGAGTAAAAAATACAATTTAATTACTTAAATAATAGTCAAATTAGCCTTTTTCTGACTGTGGTTGGGGTACCAGTGGAGCCACCTCCGGGGCTCCCGGGACCCCCGCTTTGAGGACCAGCGGATTAAAGGGGAGTGTCTAGGGTCAGCACTTCAAAAGATAAGACAAATGCCAGGGATGCCCAGTACAGACGAGTGCACAGGGGAGAGTATAGGCCCCCCGGCGCTGGCTGGGGCTTTTTATAAACACATTGTTGGTATGCCAGTTGGGTCATTCCATCAGCACCACGGAGAGCCTACCGGCCTTGGCGACTCAACCTCGTTCTAAAAGCAAATCGTGGCGGTGTGTTGTAAAGCATGCATGTACGAAGCAAGTCGCGCGGATACAAGTCACAACAGCATGCGCCGCCCTCCTTGTCACATGTTAACAAGTCTCGGAAAACTCGCCTCCTGAGTGTCTAAAAGTATAGCCCTGGTTCCCAAACTTGCGCTGGCAGAGGGAACTTGTGATGGACGCATTGCTTTGCTGTGTTATGTTATCTATTATAAGATACTTTCTGCCATCTCAGTTCCCCAAGCATGTTACACAGCACCTCTGGAATGTGACATCTCCGTCAGAAGGGAGAGGTGACTGGTGTTCGCTGGCCAAATCTCTATTCTTCATTAAAACATCTTGGGGGAGGGGGAAGGCTTTCAAGGGGGACCGATTCTACTTCTCAACTCCTAATGAAGTTTATAATATGGCATGACTTCACTGGTGAACCCGGCTCCGTACTCTTTGGAGCTTTACATCCCCCCCCCCCCCCGTCTAGATTTCTGGTGGAGTCCAGCACTTTCCGTTGGGGGGCAGAGAGACGTCACAGCCGGGGTGTAAGGTAGCACATAGCTGAGCGTGGGGCGTTGATGAGGGGGTGGGGGGTAGGGCCATGCTGGATGGAGCAATGACATTTAGTAGCCCCAGCAGCTGCTGCTAGCTAACCGGAGAGACACAAACACCCAGAAACAGAGCTGGGAAAAGGAGAGGCCCATATCTCACGAGGCTTTTCGGGGCCTTGCTATCCTCCTCCCTGTTCCATCGAATGAGTATCTGCAGGCTTCTGCTGTGGAAGTCTGGCTAAAAGGATCCGATGGGTGTTTCATTGTGTTCATTTCAACTTTTAGTGTGACTCGCTTGCGTGTCTAGTTAAGGGGATTGGAGCCCACCCTGGAGGTCCTCAAGTTAAAAACAAAAAAACAACACTGATGTAATGAGACAGAAAGTCTCTCAAAGGAAATTCCCTGAGACGTCGGACAGCAAAAACTTTGTGTTTCTGTCTAGAGTGAGCAAAATGAGCTAACTAGCAGATCATGTCTGTGATAGGTCTGTCTTAATGTCCCACTGAACTTCTGGTAACCGTGCTTCTCACTGCCCCCCTTTTGCCTGGTTTTTACCCTGCCTGAGTCATCCCAACAAGGTTATTTCACATCACTCGGCTCACTGCACTATCGTTTTCTAACAGGGAAGCACGAGGAGAAGCAGGAGGAGGGCGGCATCGTGACAAAGAACTTCACAAAGAAGATACAGTGAGTATACCCGCTGAGTCTTGCACTGTCACCTGTGCCGTCTGTCGCATCGAGTCAGTTTTACCTTGTTCCCACTCTGATTCCCAAGATATTACTCAAACGGGGAGCATGGCTTTGCATCATGTAAGGAAGTAAGTAAAGTTTGTTTAGTGCAGCACCTTTCAAAGAGCAAGGTCAAAAAGTGCTTCACAAGAGTAAAAGTGTTAAAAGCAAGACCATTAATAACAGCAAAAAAGAAAGAAACAATAAAACATAAACAACAAATGACCTTAAAAACACACAAAATTGGGACATCGGGGTGGCGTGGCAGTTGTTCTACCTACCAACATGGGATCGCCAGTTCGAATCCCTGTGTTACCTCCGGCATGGTCAGGCGCTGTGTCTGCGGGTGGGAATCCGGATGTGGGTGCGTGTCCTGGTTGCCGCACTAGCGCCTCCTCTGGTCGGTCAGGGCACCTATTCGGACGGGAGTGGGGAACTGGAGGGAATAGCATCATCCTCCCATGCGCTACGTCCCCCTGGTGAAACTCCTCACTGTCAGGTGAAAAGAAGCAGCTGGCGACTCCACATTGTATCGGAGGAGGCATGTGGTAGTCTGCAGCCCTGCCCGGATCGGGAGAGAGGGTGGAGCAGCGACCGGGATGGCTCGGAAGAATGGGGTAATTGGCTGGATACAATTGGGGAGAAAAGGGAGGGGATCCCCCCCCTGAAAAAACACACAAAATTACGAACAGTAGACAGCACAAGGTGAGACAAAGGCCCGTTTGAGTAAACGGGTCTTTAGCTGCTTGTTAAAGGTGTCAACAAGAGACTGCAGATCACATATCTTAGGTAGCAGCTTCCACAGTGTCCAAGCCCCAACTTTAAAGGCACCATCACCTTCTGTTTTCAAACAAGAGGGAGGGACAACAGATAAGTCCTGGTCAGAAGACCTAACCCACCTACTGGAGGCCATGTCTGTCTCTTTAGACCCCTGTCCATGACATAAACCTCAACATGCCCAGATAACACTTACTTGACCAGATACAGCTAATGTCCATCCATTCTGATGGACATTAGCCTGACCTACATGTCTTTGGACTGTGGGAGGAAACCGGATCCCCCGGAGAAAACCCACACAGACACGGGGAGAACATGCAAACTCCACACAGAGGAAGACCTGGGACGACCCCCGAAGGTTGGACTACCCCAGGCCTCGAACCCAGGACCTTCTTGCTGTGAGGCGACCACGCTAACCACTGCGCCACCGTGCTGCTTCAGCTAATATATCCTGAGATCAACAAAGGTGAACTGTATTCCTAAGTCTTGGTTGCAGGGCCGTACTAGATATTTCTGGCACTGCATCGACATCAGTCTACGCGTAGCACCAGCCAGAGTGTAACTGTAAGCGGCGTGGCGTCAAGCTAACGAGAAACAGGAAGACAAAACGTTCAGGACTGTTTGGCACTGAAACTCAATTATAAATAAAAAAGAGCATGGAAGTTTCCACAAACCACCTCCCCCCCAACCCTGCCACCCACCCACCATTCCCCCTGTGCCCCTGCACCCCCTGCGTCTGCCCTTTTTAATTGGGCGGTGGGAAGACTTCAAACAGCGGTGCTAATCGGCCGTGCCCAGCCACTGTCTCGCTGGCGAGTCACTCCGGCTCACTTAATTTCCTGTCGGCTAATTACTAAGCAGCTGGGGCCTCCCCAGCCACACACCCTTCACATCACAATCCCTTTAATTGGAAAGCCGTCAGATCGGGCCCGTGTGCCACAGCTGAAGTGAAACCTGAAGACGAAAACAATGACAGATATGGGGAGAGGCAGAGACAGGGAAGTGGGGGCATGTATAAATAACTGCCCTCAATACAAAAATCCTCCCGCTATAAAAGAGAAAGACATGGTGAGAGCGATAGACAGACACAAGGCGGAAACAAGATGCTGGCTACTCTCCCTGACAGTGTTTAAATCCAACTTTTTGTTTTTCCATTCTCTCTGATGTGGCACACAGTCAGACATCACCCAGCTATCACAGACTGTGACATGTGGCAGTTAGAAGCCAGACTCATTACTTTGGGCAACATTTCAGGGGCAGAGGTGCATTTCGAAGGTTGTCGGCAGCGTGCAGGTCTGGCAGCACGGGAATGCGGTCTGGAGCAAGGCTTTACTGGTTTGTTGTTGAGGCCCTGTGCTGCAGCCTGCCTGCCATTCCGAGATGTTATGATTCTAGATTCTAGCACTCCGTCTGTGTGTGCGTGTGTGTGTGCGTGTGTGTGTGTGTGTGTCCTACCATGTGTTTGAGCTGACATACATGCACACAGACATACATCTGGCGCACATACACACACACACACACACACACATCATATCTCTCTCTCTCTTTGTCTCTCCCTCTGTCTGTCTCCGTCTGTCTGTCTCTGTCTCTGTCTCGCTCTCTCTCTCTGTCTGTCTCTCTCTTTGTCTCTCTCTGTCTCTGTCTGTCTCTCTGTCTATCTTTCTTTCTGTCTGTCTCTCGCTCTCTCTTTCTCTCTGTCTGTCTCTCTCTGTCTGTGTCTCTGTCTCTCTCTGTTTGTATCTGTCTCGCTCTCTGTCTGTCTGTCTCTGTCTCTCTCTGTCTGTCTGTCTGTCTGTCTGTGTCTCTTTCTCTGTCTGTCTGTCTGTCTGTCTCTTTCTCTGTCTGTCTCTCGCTCTCTCTTTCTCTCTGTCTGTCTCTCTGTCTGTCCGTCTCTCTCTTTCTCTGTCTCTCTGTTTGTCTCGCTCTCTGTCTCTCTCTCTGTCTGTCTCTCTCTGTCTGTCTGTCTCTCTCTGTCTGTCTCTCTCTGTCTGACTCCCTATACCTCCATGCAGCTGTTTGCAGCGTCACAGGGGGCTGTGGAAGCATATTGCAAAGTTTTTTGGCAGCTGTACAAAATCGATGTCAGAGATAAAATGCGTGCTCACTAGAGGTAAATAAACCCTCGTGCTGGACTGATACGGTTTCTGCTGGAGTCCTCTGTGATGGACCAGCTGACTGATTCGACTTCTTCTGAAGGCGGCAAAACTTTGCTATCCTACGAGTGGCTGCTTTAAACTGGGCGAGGGAAGGGAGCATTTGTGTTGGTGTGTGTGTGTACACATGTGAGTGTTCATGCACACATGGACTGCACACATTTTTTGGAGACATTTTTTCCACACCTGTTTACAGTACTGGTCCTCAGCTTACTTCTAATGTGAATTCTGTCTCGCCGTCCTGTTAAAGGGGAAGCGTGTTGTGCTCTACAGCAGAATAAATTGTTTTCTGCTCAACATTTGTCGATGCTTTCCTGAAACAGAGTTGTACAAATCTCGCTTGGACTCCAGTGTGGCGACTCCTGGGCTACGTACGATAGAAGGAAGTTGAGATGTGCGTGTAAAATCATGCCAGGTTGTGAGGTTACGAACCCCTACGTCCCGCTGAGATAGTGAACTAGCTCGTTCACCCTGCATCCCGATCTCAAATCCCCAGTGGAATTTCACCCTTGGTGCCATGAACCCTATCAGATACCGTTGTTAGAACATATCCGTGCCTGGTTTGGAGGGCAGTCGGTTTCCTCCCCGCGTCGCTGTGTGTTACTTCTGTGAGTAACTGCCTGTTTGGCTTCAAACCTGTCGGTGTTGGCTGCTTTCGAGGGCGGCCGTGGGTGGAGGTGCTCCTCCCTCCCATATGATTAGTAATTCTCAGTGGAGTGGGAAGACGGCGGAGGGGCCACTCTAATTAAACGGAGGGTGGAATCCAGTGTGTTGTGGTTGGAGCCCAGCGGCCCGCTGTTTATGCTCCAGAGACACTTGGCAGGACGCACGGAAAACCTCAGAACATCCTTATTAGGTCACGTTGTGTGATGAAGACCACGCTCTGCTTGGCTCTTGCTGTGTGTCTTTACACTGAGAGTGTGTATCTGTCTGTATAAAGTGTGTGTGTGTCTATCTATATTTCTGTCTTCCCCTCTCTCTTTCATTCATTCAGTTGTTTGTTCATCCAGAGCTGGCTCATGAATTAAAACAAGCACTACTGGACAGATATTACTTTACATTCGCTTTTACGTTTATAATCCAACGGAACGAGGTCGTCAAATGTCGCTGAACAATTTGTTCGACCTGAAGCACGACATTCAGTTCCTCCTGAACACATGACTGAATAGAGCCAGAGCTTTGTGGAAAACCTTCAACTTTTTTGCAACAGCATGATATCTACCACTCTTTATTGAGGCGATGCTGCTCAACAGGGGGCAGACATGGGTTGAAGACAAGGACTTTCTCAAGTGCTTTAGGGAAAGTTGATTGCACGCCGGCAGAGAGGACCATAGTGACTGGCTAAATGATTTCAATTTGCCCCTCAATCACTAAGGTGCTGAGGCAGCAGCGCCGTGTGTGAAGGATGCCAAGATGACAGGGCAACTCGATACCACAAGATGTTAAACTTGCAGCCTGACACATGCGTTAACAATCCTGTGCCGCAATTCTCCGTGCTCCTGCCTGCGTTCCTTACTAATGTGATGTGAAGACCTTGTTTTTTTTCCTGTGACAGCTGTCAAATAATTAAAAACAAACAACAGAGGTGCAACTTCACAGTGGTTGTCTTTCCTCTCATCCTCAAGACCCTAAATATGTCAGAACTCTCCAGTGACGGCTGGTGCTAACGATTTTTTTGGGGGGGGGGCAATTTACCTTGGCACAGCACACCTGACAGCTGCTTTAATGTCCACACAGTTACAGAGTTATTAAGAAGGACTATGTAGCCTATTTTATCTATAGGCTACATTGTCCTTCTTAATAACTCTGTGACTGTGTGGACATTAAAGCAGCTGTCAGGTGTGCTGCGCCAAGGAAAATCCCCCCCCTCCAAATTGTTAGCACCAGCCGCCACTGGAACTCTCATTCTGTTTTAGAAACCATTCTGAAAGTGTGATTGCGGAGGAGAAGTGGTGAACAAAACATAGTTTAATTCGGCTTCTATAGATTAGATTAAGTTTCCTTTATTAATCCCCTTCGGGAAATTCAGTTACTGCAAATTAACCCATCCTAGCTGTGATCTGTGTAGCTTGGAGCACTGTGGTGCGGCCTTCATGCCGCGCCCGGGGACCAACTCCAGTTCTTTTCACATTACCTTGCTCAGGGGCACAGACAGGAGCATTAACCCTGACATACATGTCTTTTTGAGGGTGGGGGAAACTGGAGCACCCGGAGAAAACCCACCGCAGACACGGGGAGAACATGCAAACTCCACACAGAGGACGACCTTTGATGACCCCCCCCCCCAAGGTTGGACAACCCCGGGGTTCGAACCCAGGACCTTCTTGCTGTGAGGCGACAGCACTAACCACTGCGCCACCGTGCCACCCAATAGTGGAGGTTGCCTCTTTGCTACCTAAAGACAATAATTTTATGCTGTATTATCATCCATCTATTTTCTATACTCAGTCCCATTCAGGGTCATGGGGTCAGTCTCTCCCAGCATGCATTGGGCAGAGAGCAGGAAAATACTATGGACACATCACCTGTTCATCACAGGACACACACACACATTCACACACCATTAACAATGTAGAGACTCCCGTTCACCTAACAGGCATGTCTTGGGAGACAGGGAGAACATGCAAACTCCACACAGATGGACTGGAACTGGACTTGGGCAACAGTGCTAACCATTAAACCACGATGTCATCCTGCATTAACATTTTAAGTGGAAAAAAAGTGGCCTGCCTTGCCCTGCTTTTGTATTTGGTGGGCTTTTTTGTTCAACCAAACGCTGTCATAGGGAATGCATAAGATGCGTCGCCATGCTCGCCTTTTCAAATGCATCTCATTGTTCCCAGAGTGGGCCGCGTTCATTGCACAATGTGCATTCAGGAGGCTGCGAATGTGCAAGCATGAGCCATTTCACAATGTGTTTTCCAAATTGTGCTTGGACAGTGACCGGACTGCGTAATGCTGAGTTCACCTCAGAACAATTTCTGCTGTCAGGAGTCGCATATTACTTGCTAAACAACTTCTTTGCCAGCAGTCCCATCGACGTAACCGAAATGGCATTCTCGACCATAATACACACCCTCTGCATTGCTGCGCAAGCCACTTTGCCCTCACTTTGTTCCAGTTCTTACTGTGCAGTGCATGGCCTGGTTTTAGATGTTTCAGTAAACGTTTTTTCTTCATGAAAGGAATATTTGGTTATTTTTATTTTTAATCCAACTCTTAAGAATCCAAAATTTGAAGAGCCCCATCTGGTTTTCATGAATAAGAATCTCTTTTATTCTTGTCTTGCTCTGAACTGAGGAACCAGATTATGCCAGTTTGCTCAGAAAAACATCATATTTGCAGTGAGTAACGTGAAAACTGAGCAAGTGCAGCAGATCGTAAAATTGTGTAGCAATGAAAATTTACAGGTGTAAAAAGGTTTGCCGACAGACATTCTCAGCAATTGGAATCGGACTCTATTTCGTTAATTTGGAATGAGTCTGCTTTTTTTCCCTCTCCCTTCTGCTTGCTGCACAGCCGGAAGAGGTGAAATGAAAAGTGCCCCCACATAGCAAAATTGCTGTGGTCCGGACCCATCCCACACCCAACATTTTCATCCGGCCCACATACCGCGGGGAATGATGGCACTTGGGCGGTCCGCTCCTGTTTGCCAGATTTGGGCCAGAACCAACCATAGCAATGCTGCATGTGCCACATATTTGCCACAGGTGGCCCATATTTGTTTTGTAATATTTGGGCCATATCTACCATTTACCACACAGGCCACTACAGGGTCAAATCCAGATTACATGTTGCCGAGAGCACCACATCTTTGCCAAAAAAGGCCCACATTTGATTTGGCATATTTGGGCCATATTTGCTATTATACATGTGAGCCACTTCAGGCTCACTTCCATTTTGTCAGGGCCAGGAGAAGGCCATCAGTGCTACATCATTACTATCTGGGCTGGGTGCGAGACAGTGTTTGTGAGTTTGCAGTGTAGAGCGAGTGCTAGCCGAGGAGGACAGGCTGAGCTTTGTTTGAATAACGGTCAAAGTCCCCAACCAAGTTTGCTTTTTTTTGGGGGGGGGGGAGTTCCCCCTTTTTCTCCCCAATTGTATCAGGCCAATAACCCCACTCTTCCGAGCCGTCCCACTCGCTGCTCCACCCCCTCTGCCAGTCCGGGGAGGGCTGCAAACTACCACATGCCTCCTCTGATACAAGTGGAGTTGCCAGCCACTTCTTTTCACCTGACAGTGAGGAGTTTCACCGGGGGGGGGGCGTAGCGCGTGGGAGGATCACGCTATTCCCCCCCAGTTTGAGACTGTCGTCTGCCAAAAAACGACCCCATAGGTCGTTTGTACAAGTAGCTTATTACAACCTGTAGTTACGTTTTAAGCTACTTCCTTGTGGTCCTCCATAATTATAACACGTTACTTTTCCTGTAACAATAAGCGATCTCCTTCCATAAGCTTTCTTGAGAACGAATATTAGTAAAAGCAAAGTTTAATGTCACATAGCGGTTATAATGTCCACGCTAGCTGACTTGCTAACTTTTGGCTAACGTTAAGTTAGCTCTTATAACGTTATTCACAGGTAAACATCCTGCCAATAGCAATCTTACTTACTATACTAGATGGAGAAACAACACAAAAACGCTCTTACTACATATTCTATTGTTCTCAAATTGTTTTAAAAACCCACAATGCACCGAGGAGAAAAGTATCTGTGGAACATCTCCTGCCGCCGGAAGGGGCGCTAATTTAGGAAGCGCTCCTGTGGATTGTATTAGAGCAGTGTTTCTCAACCGGGGTCCGCGGACCCCTAGTGGTCCGTGGTGTAATTGCAAGGGGTCCGTGAAAATAAAATATCTTTAAAAAAAGATCCTATGACATTTATAGAAATAGGATTATTTTACTCAAATGTGACCGAGACCTGTGTCTACCTACACTATAAAGGGTAACAGGACTTTTTTCTCTAATTACATCTGTTTCACAAGTGTAATTTATTGTATTTTAATAAGAGATCTCGCTCCCGTTTGCATTGTTAAAAGTTACTGCATAAGAATTCTGTTTTGTTACATATATCTGAAAGTTACTGAATACATATTGTTTTGTTACATATATCTGAAAGTTACTGCATAAGAATTCTGTTTTGTTAACTGTATCTAAGTTACAACTGAAAGCTCTTATTTTTGCCCCAAAGAGTGAATAAATGCTATAATGCAATTTAAAATGCAGTTTCTACTGTTTCTATCAAATTGCAACCCCCCTCCCCCAAGATCAGGTGGAGGGGTCCTCAGGGTAGATCAAAAATACGCAGGGGGTCCAGGACCCCAAAAAGGTTGAGAACCACTGTATTAGAGGACAAACGACCTATGTGGTCATATGGGTTGGAGGACTTGTTGCAAATCCGGCTTCCCACCCGCAGACTTGACCAATTGTGTCTGTAGGGGCGCCCGACCAAGCCGGAGGCAACACGGGGATTCGAACTGGCGATCCCCATGTTGGTAGTCAATGGAATAGACCAAGTTTTTTTTTAAATTATTATTATTATTGATATTTCCTAATATATGATGGTAAAACCTTATGCTACTTCCTGGAGGCTGTCAATAATCACTGAAATGGTGGCAATAACACTTCCTGGTTCTCAACAATGTTTGTGCAGGAGCTCAAATGGGAAAAGGTCATCTGTTTAACTGCATTTCAATTAGGGCTGTGTATTGGTGAGAATCTGGCAATACGATACGTATCATGATATAGGAGTTATGATTCAATATATATATGCTGTAAGAAAGGCGATATATTGTGATTTCATAGGCCTGTGTTCTTTGTGCTTATGCTACTTCCTGTCTCAATTTACGTTGTTGGGTTGGAGTGGAAGAGTCACATTGCTGAAGATAGATTACAACACTGCTATCTAGCGGTCGTGGGGTTACACACAACACAAAATGTCTGTCACGAACCTTTACATGTAAACAATTAAACATCGATATAGTGGTTTTGAGAATCGATAGAGTGTCACAGAAGATAATATTGTGATACTCAAGTGTATCGATATTTTCTTACATCCCTAATTTCAATGTGGGTGGGTTTTCCCCTGCCACCCTGCCCCCCCACACTTTTAAACACACACACACACACACGAGTATAAAGTAAATTGGCCTACAGCAGTGAGCTTCACAGTTCCCCTCTCCTATGCTTTTCACATAAACAAGCCATCAACTCGGCAAAAAAATAAATATATAAATCCGCCGCCGTCGAAGCCAACTTATCTCTCACTGCCACCTGTTTCTCCTCCACTCCCCCTCCTCTCTTTCTCCTCAGGATCCCGATAGACGTGGACCCTCTGACAGTCTTCGCCTCCCTGTCTCCCGAGGGCGTCCTCATCATCGAGGCTCGGCAGACTCCTCCCTACCACCTCTTCAGCAGCGAGGGGCCTCAGGGGGGGGAGGTACCCGAGGCGGAGTCCCCCATGCCCCAAGAGCCACTCATGATGTAGTCAAGCCGGATGCCACCGGCCCCGCCACCCAAAACATCACCACTCGCCCGGCCGCAGAGCGCCAACACAGCCCAGGGCAGGGTGCATAGGGTCTCAGTGGCCCTCAGCTTCAAGTTATTAGACAGCTTGTTTTTTTTATAAGTGTAAAATACAGAACATAGATATTTCTAGTTGAATTGTGAAATTGCAGTATAAGATAAAACTTATCAACCCCACATAATGGTATGTATGAATGTGTCTGTATATGAATCAGCGGTCCATCACCTACTGTAATTTACTTAACCATCTTACATCCTCCCCAGGATGCAATCCTTAGAAAGTATTGTAGCGAATTCAGGGGGCAGCTGGGAACCGCCGCAACTGGGACGCAAACCTGGTGTGGGCGACCACGCCCAGATAGCAAAATTGCTGTGGCCCAGACCCGTCCCACGCTGACACTTTCATCCGGCCCACATACCGCGTGGAATGATGGCACTTGGGCAGTCCACTCCTGTTTGCCAGATCCGGGCCAGAACCAAGCCATAGCAATGCCGCATGTGCCACATATTTGCCAAAGGTGACCTATATTTGTTTTGTGATATTTGGGCCATATTCACCATTTACCACACGGGCCACTTCAGGGTCACATCCAGATTAAATGTTGCCGAGAGCACCACATCTTTGCCAAAAAAGGCCCACATTTGATTTGGCATGTTTGGGCCGTATTTGCTATTATACATGTGGGTCGCTTCAGGCTCACATCCATTTTGTCAGGGCCAGAAGACCATCTGTGCCGCATCATTGCCTGAAGTGGCCCACATCCGGATGCTATCCGGGCGCTAACCAGTTTACTAGCACTGGCTCCGGATTCGTGTCCTGGCTGCGGCAGTTCCTGGCTGCCCCCGGAATTCACTACAGTATGAAACCTGCCACAGCCTTATATTCTTATTGTCTCGTCGTTGTATTACAAAAATGTGCACTCTGTACCACTTCCACATTTCAATTAAAGTGCCATTTAGTTGATCATTCTCTACTGGAACAGATGCAGTGTCCCAGCATCTCTGATCTCTCCGTATATTCTTCTTTTCTTCCTTTGTACTCTGGTTTTCCTTTAAACATGATGATGAACCCTCTTGACCTGGAGAATCCATGCAGTGCCTTTATTTCCCTTGGTACTGCGGTACTGTTACACTAGTTCATCCTTCATGTTATGTTTCATGTTTGAACGGGAGTAAAATTGACAGATTATTCATCTAAAAAAAAAATCTTTTATTGCTTAATTTTTCAGAGGACGAGTCAGGGGCCTTGACACTGGGTTCTAACTAGGGGCAATGTAAATATATCACCATATGTACCAATCTGGAATTATAATACCAAATTCTTTTTGATTTACATTTTTGATTTTGATTTTTTTTGTTTTTTTTTCTATTTGAGTGTGTAATTAGAAGAATGTGTGGTTTTGGTGCAGCGAGAATGACTTCATGTTGTCAGGGCTTCTGTTTCCCCCCCCCCTCCCTCCTTCTTTTCCCAACAGTGTCTTTTTATTGGTTGATGCAATAAAAATCTGCCTATCTCCATCTGTGTCTTTTGTCTGAGAGACGAGGCGCTCCCAGGCCTGCTTCCAGGGACCCGGCTGTGCCTGTTGTGTTATATGTGTACGACACCGGTAGCTGGGTGGCAGATTAGCTGGTGGGTTTAGTGCTGTCTGAGACTGTGCTGTGTAGTACTGTGGGCAAGGGCGTCGGAACCGGGGGGGATTGAGGGGACAAGTCCCCCTCAATGTGGGGGGGAGGCGAAAAATCCCCCCCCCACACAATAAACAAGAACATCCACTACTAGATGCATGCATAAATATACATAATATTGGACATATACTCCCTGTATGTGCCAGTATTCATGTCATTTCCATCCCACAATAAGTAATAGTATTATTTATTAACAACAACAAAAAAATCCCCCCCTCCTCCCCATGTCTTTGGTACTGGCGGCGGCCCGCTGACACGTGACTGCGGTGACGCGGCAGGGGCACTCAACTTTTCAACGCAGCAGCGAGGAATCCTCCTGTATTCGTCATCACTCACGGGTTTGTAAACCCCCCCAAGTGTACTTACCCATTTTTAAAAGATAAAATGTATGATGAAACCTGAGGTTGGAACACATGTATTTAATTAAGTAAATGTATTTTCGCTAACTCCCGCCAATGCTAGTCAAAGAGCAGGAAGGCTATAGCTAGCACAGACGTCGTGATAGTCACACGCAATAAACTCTTAAGGTTATAACGTGAATACGGAACGGCTCAAGTTAACCTTATTGTGAACACAATGTTATATATAGCATTTCCATTCATTTCAGAGTACTGTGTTTTGGTAGTGCTGTAACTTCATAATGTGTTACTAAGCTGCTGGGTAACTTTGCTAACTAGTTTAGCTTAATATGAGAAATGAAAACGTTGCATCCAGTACAGCAACCTCACCTTTACAAGGCTGTACAGCATTTGCAGTATGCATTACAGGCAGGGTAAATGAATGTTTTGTTGCATATTGCTTTTTTGCACTGTAACGTACACAATAAACAGACACGTTAGCCCTTGGATAAGGGGTCAGCCTCTTTAGTCGAGCGGTTAGCGATGTCTCCCCGCGGACAAGCACAGGAACCGCCGCAGCCGGGACGCGAACCCGTAGCTCCCGCACCGCGGGCGACTACGTTAACCTGTCGACTAAAGGGTCCGACTCGTGGCTACTTATTCGTGATCGTTACAATACTCTTTATTATCAATACCATCTTCCGGGGGGGGGGGCTTATCATATGGCCATGAAACATGTTTTTCTTTGCTGAAAACTATTAAAAAATGGCAGTTTAAAACAGTTTTTTTTATTTTCCGGGGGAGCATGCCCCCTACAAGGTTTTGTCCTCTCAATATAAAACTCTCCTACGCCCTTCTAGGGTTGCCAACCGTTCCTTAAAATAAGGAATCGTTCCTTATTACACACACACACACACACACACACACACACACATATATACACGTTTGTGTGTGTGTGTAACAAATTGGCAACCCTACCTGTAATGTCCGTAGACGCCTTGTCTTACTGACATAAGAATAATTCAAGAACGAGCCGACTTCGTAGGTTCTTAACTGTGTAGCTTTTACTAGCGTTCATCCGACACACAACCTTCATAACATTACATCTCCCCCTCTAAGATGATTTTCTAACCTGTATATCACCCCCCTTTTCACAAAAAAAATAAAAAATCCCCCACAGTACACAAGTCCATACGCCTCACAAATCCAGCCGGATTGCAGGCTTGCTCACCCTGCCAGAGCGAGTAACATGTGGTGTGGAAGTTGGCCTTTCTGCTGCTCGGGACTCATCCATGTTTCCATTCTCCCCTGGAGTGACATGGTCAGGATCCCTGCTGACAAAGGTGAGTGTTTTAGGTGTGGCCAACAGGTGGCGCCTGTTCCTTCTGTAATGTTCACCTTGAGCTGTCTCCACTATGTAGGATCTGGGAGTGGAGCTCTGACTGTGAACAACTGCTGGCATTGTCCATGTTTTCTGTCCATCAAGTTTGGTGAGTACTGCGTCACCCGAGTTCAGTGGGCGCAGTGTCCGCACGCCGTTCCTGCGGTTGTAGTAGAAAGCCTGCCTCGATTTGGCTGCGGCGTCAGCGGTTTTGATCAGTTCCTCTTTAGGCCAGGCCGGTTTCAGGTTATGCTGCAATGTGGGTAAGGTGGTTCTGAGTCTCCTACCCATGAGCAATTCCGCTGGACTGGCTCCAGTGGAAGAAGAGGGTGTAGCTCTGTATGTCAACAGGGCGAGGAGAGGGTCTTCCTGCCTTAATATGCTTTTGGCTATCTGAACAGCCCTCTCTGCCTGTCCATTACTCTGGGGGTAGTGTGGGCTTGAAGTCACATGGATGAAATCATAATCCTCACTGAACCTCCTCATCTCTTCTGAAACTAGCTGTGGCCCATTATCGCTAACTACAATTTCAGGGATACCAAAACGTGCAAATGTAGCCTTCAGCCTAGCTACAACCTGACTGCTAGTAGTTGTTGGTAGATTTAGGATCTCCAAAAACCTGGAATAATAGTCAGACACTATCAAGTAGTTTTGCTTTTTGTACTCACACAGGTCTATGCCAACTTTCTGCCATGGTCTGGATGGGAGCTCACTTGACATTAAAGGCTCTTTTCTCTGTGTGTTCTTGTGTTCTCTGCAGAATTGACATTGCTGTATCTTTGTTGTAATGTGCTCTGTCATTTTGGGCCACCACACTGACTGGCTAGCTCTCTCTCTGCACTTAACTATCCCCTGGTGCCCGTCGTGTATTCTGTCTAAGATCACCTCCCTCATCTCTGTGGGAATGACGATACGACTGCCTCTGATGACTAAACCATCTACCGCAGATAACTCCCCTCTCACCTGATAAAAGTCTCTGACTGTCTCCGGCACTTTATCGACATACTCAGGCCAGCCGTGTCTGATGAAGCCCAACACTGTCTGGAGCTGCAGATCCCCATCCGTGCTCTGTTTTATCTCCTGCATCCTTTGAGGTCTGGCAGGCACCTGGCACACGATGGCATCAATGTGCGCTGCAACATCATCATGAGAAGCACCATCTCCGTAGCACTGCTCTGGGCCTCTGGAGAGTGCATCAGCCACAGCTAAAGTTTTGCCTGGTGCGTATTCAGCCACTGCATTGAAACGCATCAGCCTCATTAACAGTCTCTGGCACCTAATGGGCACATTATCCAAGTCTTTGCTGTTCATGAGAGGCACTAGTGGTTTATGATCGGTGACAAGTCTGAAATTGTCAAGCCCAAACAGGTACTTCTCGAACCTTTCACATGCCCAGACGCTGGCTAAGCACTCTTTCTCGATCTGTGCGTACCTTGTCTCTGCGTCACTCAGCCGTCGGGAGCAGTAGGCCACGGGCTTCCAGTGTTCCCCGTGCTGCTGGAGCAGAACGCCTCCCAGCCCGTAGCTGCTGGCATCTGCTGACACCACCGTAGCCTTAGTGACGTCATAAAAGGTGAGTACCGGGGCGGTGGCGAGGGCTGCTTTAAGGTCTTGGAATGCTGTGTTCTGTGCAGGTCCCCACAGCCACTCTGTCGTTGCTTTAAGCAGTCCATAAAGCGGCTGACCTACAGTGGACAGCTCTGGGACGTATTTTGCCAAATAGTTCACCATCCCGAGGAACCTCTTGAGTTCCGTCACGTTCTGGGGCTGAGGAAAGTTCTCTATTCCGGCCACTTTGTCCGGGTCAGGTCTGATGCCTGCCTCGTTGATGATATGACCAAGGAAGCGGACTTGTTTCTGTTTGAACTTGCATTTCGCTTGGTTCAGTTTGAGACCTGCTGTTTCAATGACCCCCAGCGCCTCTGCTAGGCGCCGGTCATGGATTTCCTCAGTCTCTCCATGTATAAGGATGTCATCCATGTACACCTCTGTGCCCTCTAGCCCGGTCAGAGTTTCCGCCATCTTTCTCTGGAAAATCTCTGGAGCACTCGTTATACCAAATGGAAGGCGGCAGAAAGCATACCTCCCAAATGGGGTGATGAAAGTGGTGAGCCCCCTGCTGTCTTCATGCAAGGGGATCTGGTAAAACCCACTTGCTGCATCCAACGTTGTGAAGAACTTTGACCCTGCGAGCCTTGGCATTATTTCCTCCATAGTGGGCAGCACGTATTTCTCACGTTTCACCGCTCGATTCAGCCTCCTGAGGTCAGCGCAGCAGCGAACCTCTTTCTTGTTCGGTTTCAGCACCGGCACCATAGCGGCGCACCATTCTGTGGGCTGAGTCACTTTTTCAATAATGCCCTCATTTTCCATGCGCTGCAGTTCTTTCTTAACCAGTGGTACAAGTGGCAGCGGTATCCGTCTGGCTGTATGCACCGCGTATGGCTGGGCACCCTCCACCAGAGCTATTTTCACTGGGTCTGTTTTCAGCAGTCCACTTGAACCGAAAACTCCACTGACCTCATTCATCCGCTTCACTAGACCCATCTCCACTGCCTCTGGACGACTCAGCAGACAGCTGCCTCTCCCCTTGATCACATACACTGGAAAGGAGTATTGTTTCTCCTTGTAGTTGGTTGTGGCTTGAAACTGTCCTATGCAGCTGATGTTTCCACCTGGGCTTATGAAGCATGTGTCAGGAGGTCCCAGTTTTATGTTTGGCTTCAGCTTTTTAAATGTCCCTTGGTTGATAACAGTAGCGTCAGCCCCCGTGTCAATTTTAAAGGTTATTGGTACATCACTTATTTTTAAACTAACAGTCCAATCTTCCTGACTGCTCTCTTTGCCAACTTCTCCCAGAAAGTACAGCTGTTTAACCTCTTCAGTGACTTCTCTCACCGCTTTAGAGTGACATACACGCTCCCAATGTCCCTTTTTATGACACTTGTTGCACTTACTGTTCGTTGCAGGACACTTCCGCTCATCGGTGTGCTGCGTCTTGCCGCACCTCCCGCATTCATCTACTTTGTTGGTTGCAGGTCTGCTGCCTCCATGACGCTGTCCGCCCTTTTTGTTTTGGCGTCCGTCCCGCCGTCGGACAACATTGACGTTAGCCAGCTGGGCCTCTGGTTGGTTAGCTTGGAGGCTGAGCTGCTTTGTTATTGCCTCCGCCTGGCGCACTTGTTCAATGACTTTCACCAGAGTAAGGTCCGCTGTGAGCTGGAACTGACGGGAGAGCACCTTATCTTTTGTGCCCACTACCAGACGATCTCTGATATGTTCATCCCTCTTGTCCCCAAACTCACAGTGTTCAGACAGCTCATACAATGTCCGGATGTACATCTCCGCTGTCTCTCCTGGCTGCTGGCTACGTTGATAGAAGCACGCCCTCTCATTTATGATGTTACGGCGGGGAATAAAGTAGTCGTCGAACTTTTTCAGTACGATATCATAGTCCACTTTATCACCCTCCGCCGCGAAGTCAAACGAGCTGAATATCTTTTCAGCCTCGCTTCCCATTGCATAAATCAGCGAACTCACTTGAATCTCCCCGTCGTCTTTATCCAGCTTTGTCGCGAGCCTGAAGCGCGAAAACCGTTGTTTCCACTCCGGCCATTCGACGGGGCAGTCAAACTTGAATTCACTCGGCGGATTAAACTTCGGCATGACCACTCGTGTTCCGATACACAGACTATTCTGACACCATGTAATGTCCGTAGACGCCTTGTCTTACTGACATAAGAATAATTCAAGAACGAGCCGACTTCGTAGGTTCTTAACTGTGTAGCTTTTACTAGCGTTCATCCGACATACAACCTTCATAACATTACACTACCCTTGACTGTGTGAGACTGTACTGTGTAGTACTGTGTGAGACTGTACTGTGTAGTACTTCGTGAGACTGTACCGTGTAGTACTGCGTGAGACTGGCCGAAGACACAGAGGCAGCAAAGCCAGGGCTTTTCACTACAAGTGCAAAAAATCGGGATGGCTCCACTGCACGTTGTGTGATGCAACACAGCATAATCTGCTTTTGTGTACAGGAATCACAAAGAACACATCAGTTTGAATTTTTTTTAAAAAAGTCTCCCAAACAGAATCGGTCTATGTGACGTACAGAGGCAGCTATGTTTTGCACTTTGTACTGTCCCTGTTTACTGTGGTTAAACAATATTATGTATATATCAGCCCTATGATGGCCTGGCGGCCTGTCCAGGGTGTCTCCTCGCCTGCCGCCCAATGACTGCTGGGATAGGCTCCCGCGACCCTGAGAGCAGGATAAGCGGTTCGGATAATGGATGGATATATAAATATAATATCAAGTAGGGCTGTCACTTTAAGAAAAAAACATATTCGTGGCAGAATTGTACCCATATTCGAATTTGGATTCGAATTTCCACGTAAAAAAACGGTCTTTAAAATGGCAAGACTAAAAATAACCCGTAATTTATTGACCAGTAATTATTTTGATCATGCGTTTTACCATTTGTATCCACAAGAGGGGACAAGCAGACAGACAACATATTTCGGTCGAAATAATTAGTTAAGTTTAATGCAAATTATGAAGTCAAATGTTGCCATATTTTCAAAAACAATTACCACAGAGTATGCTTCTCAAAAAAGTAATAATGTCAATAATCCTCACGGCAATTGGGCTGCATTCAGCGCTGCCATGGCAATGTAACGTAGGCTACTAACAGAACGTGGCCTATAAGTAGCCTAGGCAAGCCCACCAAACTAAATAACTAAAATAAATAATAATAGTAATAATAAAATAAAAAATAGTGGGTTATGTGGCCTTTGTAAATACGATTATACATAGCCTACACATAGGCCCAACTGGACTGGGAGGCTACAAATTATTCACCAGGAATATCAACTGGTTAACGTGTTCAGTGTCAAGAGCGGAGCGCTTTTTGTTAACAATATTCCCAGCTGTGGAAAAGACTCGCTCAGAACGCACTGATGTCCCGGGAACACTCAGCTACTTTCTTGCAAGCTGCGCCAGGTGGGGATATTTTGCGCTACCCAGCGTCTTCCACCACAGAAGAGGATTGCTGTCTGCTGGCATCGTTGTCTCTCTTCGGCAGGACCACATCTCTTGGTGCAGTACATTTTCTTGGTCGTCTCTCGTCTCGCCCCTTCCCTTGTATGTTTCTCCAAACAGATCGCCCATTGCCGTCAGGGCCGTTTTTCGTGCGTGAGTGTCTGAGCTTAACGAATGCTCATCTGTCCCACTTTCAAATCTCACGGCCATTTCTTCTTTAATGTTTGCGTGCACTTGGTCCTTCTGTTCCTCTGATAAATGCATTAAACTATGAAAGCGGGGATCCAGGTATGCTGCTTTATTCAATAACATGAATGTTGCTTCGTTATTTTTGTCATAACGCTTCCTCAAATCTGTGTCGATCTTTGCGGTCATTTCCCTCAAGCTGGGCATTGCATTAGGAATGGGTGAGCCAAGTTGACACAGTAGTAGTACATGCTGTAAAGGCAATACAGCAGAGGCTGCGGGATATTTGTTAGTTGACAAAGCCTCAGTCGCAATCTTGAACGGTCTAAGTATTTCACGCATCTGTTCGACCATGGACCATTCAGTTGTGGTTAGTTCGAGATTTGACCATTTTTTCTCAAATATTACAGCTGCAACAGCTGCCTGTTGTTCCGATGCCCTGCAGATCATTTCATATGTACTATTCCATCGCGTGATGCAATCGTTAATTAATTTATCAGTTTTCAAGCCCAGCAAACGCTGTTTATCCTCCAATAGGTAGCTGTAGGTAGGTGACCTGCCGAAATGTGCGGCTGCTTTCTTTAGCCTGGTAATTGTCGTGTCTATGGCTCTGACGTCTAGCCCTTTACGTACAGCTAGATTGATTGTATGTGCCATGCAAGGTATGTTAACGGTATCGAGGTACCTCTCCACAGCATTCACATAGTTATGTGCATTGTCTGTTGTGACTGCGATCACCGATTCACGGGGAATGTGAAAATCCCTCAGTGTGCCAGAAATGCACTCCGCGACATTTTCTGCAGTGTGGCTACTTCTCAAGTCTTTCGTTTGTTGGACAAAATCGTTCAGTTCCCATGCCTCCGACATTACGTGTGCTGTAACTGTAACATAAGCGTCTGTGGCTATAGACGTCCACCCATCTGTAGTGAGTGCAATTTCCTTATCGCTTAGTATCTGGCGTACATTTTCACGAGTAGTATCGTAGAGTTTCACAATGTTTTTAGTTATTGTGGTTCTGCTCGGGATAGTGTAAAGTGGCTCAATTTCACGGAGAAATCTTTAAAGCCTCCACCTTCCACGATGCTTATTGGCCGCATGTCTTTACATATGAATTTGGTGAGTTGTGAAGTGATCGCCTCTTTTCGTGTAGAGGACAGAGCAGCCGAAGGTGAGAAAAACGTTGTCAGCCTCGGTTGTTTAGCAGCAGACGCACCAGCAGGGTCCTGCAGTTCTTTGTATTCGGCCGGATGATGGAACTGCATGTAGGTTGGTCGTGGAACTATGGTATGCTAGTTCACGCTCACATAGTTTGCATATTACCTTGTCCTTGTTTTCAGTCTTTCCATTTACATTCCAAAAACCAAATTGTTTCCAAATCGCACTCCTAAGTTCTCTGGAGTGACGATCTTTCTGGTATGCTGCTCATCGGGCTCGTTGTCGGCAGCACCAAATTCCTCCATTTTCTCGTTTCTGGCTGCAGCCTAGGCCTACGTTTCCGCTCCATGGACTTATGGGTAATGGACTTATGGGTAATTAGAGCTGGAATTCTTGCCGTAGCCTACTTTCGGCATTTTTGACATTGATTAATTAATAATTTTAAAGTACAATCAATTTATTTATTTAATTCGAATTTCCCCATTTACGTTCGAATCTCGTGTTTTTATGCAAATTCGAAATTAAATTCGATATTCGAATATAATGTGACAGCAGTAATATCAAGTGAGTCAAATAAATTCTTTATGAGACAGTATATACCCATCCATCTATTATCCAAGCAGCTTATCCTGCTCTCAGGGTCGTGGGGATGCTGGAGCCTATCCCAGCAGTCATTCAGCGGCAGGCGGGGATACACCCTGGACAGGCCGCCAGTCCATCACAGGGCCGACACACACACACACACACACACACACACACAGGGACAATTTAGTACGGCCAGTTCATTCACCTGACCTAGGTGTCTTTGGACTCTGGGAGGAAACCGGAGCACGTGGAGAAAACCCACGCAGACACGGGGAAACATGCAAACTCCACACAGAGGACGACCCGGGACGACCCCCAAGGTTGGACTACCTCGGGGCTCGAACCCAGGACCTTCTTGCTGGGAGGCGACTGGGCTAACCACTGCACCACCATGCCCCCCCGGACCCTACCACTTAGATGTTAATTGGGGAAAAGTCTCATTCCATTTAATTACAAGGGTTATCCAGCAGCCTTTAACTTAAAGCTACTGCTTCTTGAGTAGAAAAACGTAGACTTGTGGACCTTTTTGCTAAAGGAAAAAGTGTTAATTATTTGTTACGACCAAAAGCAGAAAAGCTCTGAAGGTAGAAATAATGTCAATACGACAAAACCTGGTTCAAAAACACTTGTTTCTTCATATTTATATAGTCTTGGCTAAATAACCTTTAAACTGAGGTTGTGTATTGGATTACTCCTTTCATAGATTATTTATTATGGATTGGATTGTTTATTTTCTTAATTCTTTTGGATGATTTTGTTCTTTTTTGAGTTTCATTTTTGCCAATTTGTTCAAGAACATAACTAAGACGAACATGGGAAGTAAACACATAAATATAGGCTGGTGGAGAATGGTGGAAAATGACAGTTTGTAGGGGTGGCGAGCGTGGTGGAAAAAGTGGGTGCACATCTTGAAAAGAAGCTTTAGTGTGCTAGGCAGGGTGTCTGTGGATTTGATGGCACCAAAGCAACATTAACATCGCAGTCGTGCCTTGGGCGAGTTCCTCATGTAGGCTTGAGTAACAACACAGCTGTGCAAACGTATATCATCTGATTTATGTCACAGCCACTTAGCTGAACCACTATGATAATCACTTTTTCTTTCAAGTTGAATTTGTGGCTGTTTAAATAAGGCAGCCCACACTCATTCGTAGTAAAGGTTAAAGCAAATATAGATGCTATTTAGAGTGTGACTAAAATTAAAAAGGAAAACGGATGAGCAGTTATGACAAGAAATTCTGCCTTTTTTTCAAATGCGATTGCTTTATTGGAGCTCTACAGACTGCACAGACACATTGCAAATCAAGTAGAGATACCTGCTGAAACTCATCTACACAAACTGACGTTATGCAAGCTCTAGACTATAGTCCAGTCTGTTCTGGTTAGTTTAAAAGAAGGTATCTCTAGTGTTGTGTCTCATTCTCTCTCTCTTGTTTCTACTTGATATGATCTTGTTCCATAGTGGGGACTTCCAACTCCTGGCCTAGGCCCTCATTTGGTGGACCTTCGCCCAGCTCGGGCTCTTCAGGCTGGGTAAGATCCTGGGTCTCTCCGTGTGGAGCCAGTGATTTGTGTTCTTCCTGGTCGGGCTCAGCTGTGTTGCGGCTCACCGTGCTGTCTGGAGCCTCGCTCTGCTCCAAGGGCTCCGGCTCTCCAGCTGGCTCTTGGTAGGGCTGCTCCATTTGTTCCCTCCCTTCTTCTTCTTCTTCATGCTGCTTCTGCAGGCCGGCCGCAGAGCTGCCAGGACCTCCTTCGGCACCATGGACCCCTGGTGGAAACTCATCCCCCGCATCAGGTTGTCCAGCTGGCTCTTGGTAGGTCTGTTCCATTTCTTCCCTCCCTTCTTCTTCTTCATGCTGCTGCTGCAGGCCGGCCGCAGAGCTGCCAGGACCTTCTTCGGCACCGTGGACCCCTGATGGAGACTCATCCCCGGTATCAGGTGCCTCTGCGGCAGCTTCGGTGGCTGGGGAGTCCGGGTCCTCTGGAGCCGTGGGTGCAGATGGCTTAGGATCTTGGGTCTCTGGGTCTTTGTCAGTGTTTTCTTCTGTGTTGTGTTCTTCTGCCTTCTCCTCCGTGGTCTCCCTCTCCAACTTTGTTTGAAGATGAATGTTTTGGGGGGAAAAAAAACATCCTCTCACTTTTGAGATGTGTGAATAACCCAAAAGCAAGCCATTTTAGCTAAGATGTGGATGTTCAAATATGAAATATTAGATCATGTTTGTAACATCAATAGGAATCAGGAGGAAGATTTGCATAGAATATTCACACTTGGGTAAAATCTTGGTGCTTTCGTTTTTAAAATTCGCAGTTTAGACATCAGCAGACATGTCAGGTTCAGTTACCTGAATAGGGATGATGATGTCAGTAGGAATGTAGGAGTCAGGGAGTGGGGCTTCCACACTCAGGATGCCGTCTCCAGACAGTGTCGATGTAATTTTGGCAACATTGATCCCTATCGGCAGCCTGAGAACGAACATTGACCTTGTTTAGATCATCATTCACCGCAATGCAAAAGTGTTGTAAGTACTGTATTGAATATTCAAAATATCTGCTGGCATTCTTTGGGTCTAATGAGCAACTCAGAAATCAGCAAGGCAGCAAAATCAGTATACCCCACTGTGCCAGACCCTCAGATATTAAGTGATGCCGTTTACGGTGGCTTAAACTGTGTATTTTTCATTGTCTGGGCTTAATATCAATGCTGGATTTTTAATGAGCTCGCATACCTGTATTTTCTTGTGAAACATCTGGCAATAAATCCGTGCTCATCTGGCCTGTCCTCGTGCTTGCCTGGGGAGTTATCAATTATGTGAAGAATGTGAGGACACAGTGGAACGGAGCAACACAAGGTAACCACTCAACATGGAAATTGATTTCTCTCTCAGAGCTGCGGCTTTAATTTTTTCTGAGCACCTTTAATCCAGCAGCTCTCTCATCCTCGCCCTCAACGGTTACGTCTAGAGTTCGACTCAATAATCTGTTCAGTAAACTCGCTCTGATGTCACACTCACAGGTACAGAGTGGAAAACTAGGATTAGCTGTACTAAAGGGATAGCAATGATAACAAGAATCACAACTGCTTTAATGTCAATGGCACATTCAATGACATGTTGCTCCATACCTCCGACCTCCAGGAATCCATCCCTGGTGCTGATGGAGATCTCGGCGGGGGAGAAATGAGCTACATCCAGGCTCACCCTCCATTTGTGCTGCTCCTTGCTGATCTGAGCACTGGGGTACGCGGTGCCAGAGACAGAGACATAGGACGTGAGGACTGGAGAGGGCACATACCCAGGCCAGGAGCAGCCCGCCAACCTCCTCTGCACCCAGTCTGCCCACCACGGGTCTCCAGGCTCCAAAAAAAGCGGGAGGCCAAAGTCCTGAATGAAAAGCCGGCTGGGCTGCCACCATTTCCTCAGCGGGTACCAGGTGGCACTGCTTGCGTCCTCATGACACGATGATTCTGTTTTGGTCTGGTCGGTCATGGTTCAAATGAAACAGCCGGGGAGAATCAAAAGAAAACCTGGGGGCGGAGATCAAAAATGCAGCCCTCTTGCAGGGGCTGGGGGTGGTGGGGTCGTCCCAAATGCCTTTAAAAATGTCCGCAGTTTAGATGCCGCTTTATTAAAAAAGCAAAGATAAAGGGAAGCCTTTTGCAGGAGAGGAGATGTGCGAGGAGGAGACATCTCTGGGGGGCTTTATATACCGTCTTCCTGCCTGTTTTAGCACTTATTAAGTATTAATTCTGATCCCATGGGAAGGGAATGTAGTCATGGGATGATGGGTACGGAGGAGAGGTCATTACCTCTCGCTGTCCTGAGGAAAGGTTCCTCACTAATTAGTTGTATTTATAGCTCTTGAGAATGTGATGGCAAATAAGTAGCAGTTGACTGAGGCGGCGAGTGTGGTTTAACTGGTGTATCCATCGACTGACAGGATGTTCTTGTCACTTTCTAGTGAACTCAATTCTCTCGGCGGTGACTGGGCTCCTCAGCCTTGTCGTAGGCCGGCGCTAGTTAGGGTCTATCCCCTTTTAGTGTCACCCCTGAAAGGATCCAAACCACACAGCGTGTCAGACTTCTTCAGAACATAAAACCCCTCCTCTTGAGGTTTGGAGGGACACAAAGTACCCCCACCCTTTCTGTATTATCTGAAATGTTTCAGTGGAATGTGCATTGACTCGGGGGAGTGCCCAAAACTTGCTCTCGCTCTCCCTCTCTCCTCTCTCTCTCTCTCTCTCTCTCTCTCTCTCTCTCTCTCTCTCTCTCTCTCTCTCTCTCTCTCTCTCTCTCTCTCTCTTTCTCTCTCTCTCTCTCTCTCTTTTCTCTAGCTCAGAGGTTTCTGAAGGATTATTATTGTTCTCTCTTTTATCAAGTGTGACAGACTTGTCAGGGTTTCATTTTTAGAGCCGTTGCACCCCGAGATAATGGCATTCTGTCCGCTGGAGCACAAAACAGATGGAACAGATGTTTGTGTCATGTCGTGCGATTCCTCACCCACAGATAGAGCCCATAGCATAGGCTGTTAGAGGTTAAATTGGGATTTTTATGGCTGCTGGAGCCGTGTTGAAAGTTGGTTACTCTGCTGTGGCCGTTGTTAGAGAAATCCTTCCACTTACTGTCACAGTCACCTGTGTCACAGTACCTGTCCAAGGCTGTTCAGATGCACATGTCCTGCTGAGACGCCAATTTGGCAAGAATGTAAAGACTTCAGGGACGTTAAAGAGGTACGGTCATGATTTACAACATCATCTCTATATGTTGTAGGCATGACACTCAGTTGGCAGTCAAAATACTGAGCAGTCTTCTGTGTGTGTCTCTAAAACAGTGCTGAATTTGCATCACTGGCAGATGATGCATGAATGTGAAAACTTACTTTCTGGTTTCCCACTAGCCAGTACCCAATCCCGAAATTCTAATTGCATTGTATGGAAAATGCAAATATCAACACTACATACTGTATGAATGTTATTTGCATTTCCTTATAGAGCTGTATGTAGTGTTGATATTCACATTTTGTTAAATAATAATAATAACTTTTATTTATAGCATTTTTCTGAAACAATATTACAAAGTGCTGATGGCAAACCAGGAAGTTTTCATATTCACAGAATGTCCATTGATGACATCACTGACATATTTTTCTGCACAACTTTGCTGGCATTTCAAGGACACACAGAAGACTCTTCAGTTTTATTGCTGCTAATGCAGTGTTAACCTGCAAGATAAATGTAGAAATAATGTTCAAAATTGTTGATTTTTTTCCTTTTAGAGTAAACAAGCACATGTGAGTAGACACTTTATTCTGTGTCTACTCACATGCATAAAAGTTATAAAAATGGTGTAGCTGTAGAAGACAGTGATGGAGTTGTCCATGTATAAAGGGTATAAAGGGGTGTAGATGTAGAAGACAGTGATGGTGGTGTCCATGTATAAAGGATATAAAGAGGTGTAGATGTAGAGGACAGTGGTGGAGGTTTCCATGTATATAGGATATAAAGGGGTGTAGATGTAGAGGACAGTGGTGGAGGTGTCCATGTATAAAGGAAATAAAGGGGTGTAGATGTAGAGGACAGTGATGGAGGTGTGGGTTAGACTGAAGGTGGCAGTGTTCTAGGAGAACATCTCATACCAGCTTCTCACAGGTCTACCCAAACAGTTTAGTTGGCTGTCTACCCGCCTCATATTTTTGTGGTCTAACACGCTGAAACCCACGTGTGTCACCTGTGTTGCATGGGTCTCAGTGTCTTTTGTGGCCCCGTATAATTTAGGCCAGTGTTTCCTGCAGATTTTCACCATAACCCTGCATTCGGTAGGCCTCATTACATGCACCTGCGCACATGAAATGAAATGAATATCGTTTCCCCCCCAGCCCACAGCAGTGCAACACAAAGACAAGCACACATTTCCAAAAAACAAACCCTACAAAAACACATTTAGCTATCCAACATATCCAAAAAAAATTTCTTTTTTTCACTGTCCAAAAGAGCAAACACCTGTCAGACCTGCCAGTCTGCATGGGCTAGCTGTTAGCTTAGCCTACCCCGCTTCCACATCCTGTCAGATCGCCCTCGATGTTTCCTCCTCAAGTGCAGCTCCAGGTAGGGCTGTGGTCCCTGGGCCCACCGGACAACGCAGACCAGGCTCCCTCAGCCGATCCAACGCCAGCTCTCCCAGCTAGACACCTTCGACACACCTCCCCGCACTCCGCATGACGACACCAAGAACACAGTCAACGCTAGGCAAGGCCGCCGCCAGACCACTCTTGGTGTTATCGGAACTGCCGGTCTGCATGGGCTAGCCGTTAGATTAGCCTGCCCCGCATCCTGTCAAACCGCCCTAGGTGTTTCCTCTTCGGGTGCTGCTCCAGGCAGGGCCCACAGGACGCAGCAGACCAAGCTCTCCCAGCCAATCCAGCGCCAGCTCGCACAGCCATCAAACAAAGACACAAACTTAGATGCAGATGTGGACAAAGACACTGCATGGATGGTACTGGGTGAGGCTGCCGCAAACATGAATTCGCGTCGCCATCTTCACACACCGGAAGCGGAACACTATAATAATAATAATACCTATATATAACTATATATATATATATATATATAGCTATATATATATATACACACACACACACGTGTGTGTGTGTGTGTGTGTGTGTGTGTGTGTGTGTGTGTGTGCATGTCAGGTGTGCCATGTCTGACATAATTAAGAGCAGATTGGTTGAGTAAGTCCATGCAGGCCTTACTATGCAGGGTTAATATTAAAATGGCCACTTGAGTACTGGGGCTGAAAAACATTCATGTAGACAATTTGGAAGGGGTTGCTCATGAGGCTTTCTCCCAGAAGAAAGAAGCAGCATAATTTTCTTTTTCAGACTGGACATTCAATAAAATCTTTTTTTGTTTTGTTAAATTTACCGTGAGGTCAATCAGACCCACCATCCAAGTCCCCTTCCAAAATGTTTTCAGCTCAGAATAATTGAAATACGTGGGGGAAAAAAACATCCCACATGACCAGTTGTTTTCTGAAAGCATAATAATTGTTTTAAATATTTTTCAGGATCTGTGTGACATTGCAGATTTCATATTTGCATCAAAAGTGATGTGGCCTTACCTAAATAATACACTCATATTGCAATTCATATCCCACCGAGGCCTTCAGTTTACCCACCCTGCAGTGTCTATGTGGGTCGGGCCCCAAGGCTCAATCACTGTGTGTTACCATGGGCAACAATCACTGTGTGTTACCATGGGCAACAAACTTCAACAAGAATGCTCGCCGTTGCTGGAGTTCAGTGACAGACAGTCAAAGAAGGTTGAATCAGTTCATCTGGACACACCCTTTATTGAGAGATACTCTTCAGCACTCATCTAGGTGACCTCTTTAGTCTCAGCTGACTGCAGGTATCCCCACTCTTGTGTAACGATCATGAATGAGTAGACTCGGTAGTCGGTTGGCTAACGGGTCGGACCCTTTAATCGCCTGCTTAACGTAGTCGCCCGTGGTGAAGGAGGCCCAGGTTCGCGTCCCGTCTGCAGCGGTTCCCGGCTGCCCCCCGAATTCGCTGCACTTATAAACAATACAGAGGCTTAACGACCGAAACCAACGATCGATTTCATATGCAAATTGCCGTGACCATTAACTAGAGTTTCAGTGGCCATGTGTACTGTTCACAGCGGATTGGGGAACGTTTGCAAGCACAGCATTGAGCCGAACCTGTTTGAGTTTCTCAGGACTAAACGTCGCCGGTCCCCACAGCCATGTGGCCTCCGACCCGCCATGCAGGCAGCGGGGCGGAGTGCAGCGCCACGCGTCAGCCAAGGTCGCAGCACCTCTCTGCGGACACCTGCCGCCGCCGGCAACGGTCGACGAACTGCTCCACGGCCCTGACGCCTGATGAGAGAGCCGGCCACGCTGCAAGCCGAGACAAGGAGCAGGGAGTCTAACCTGGGACATTCTACGGGACAGGTAGCCCCATTTATTTGTCTCTTTAACAGACTGTAAAACTCTGCCTGAACACATTATGCAGAACCCTCATTGCTGTGTGTGTGTTTACGTGTGACTGTGAGCTGGAGATGGATAGCTAGACGGATGGAGAGAGAGAGAGAGAGAGAGAAAGAGAGAGACGGACCAGATGAACTTTAAACATATTCCTTTAGATGAGTTGCCCGCCCTATGTAAACAGATCATCTCCCAATCATTTTGATGGGCTTGATGATTAACACGATCAGTGGCGGTTTATTCATCTCAAACAAGATAGGAGAGAAAAGATCTTATTTGAACTGGCCCCACAGCCCCCCCCCCTCCAACCCCCATCAGCTATCCCTTTCTGATTCATCCCATCCCATTCCCATCTGGCAGCTGGCTAAGATCATAAAAAGTGTTCATGGCCCCCCGCTTGTATTGCCTGCCGTGAACTTGGACGCCCCGCTCCACTGATCTCTCTGTGTTGTGGATGTGCCCGGGTGCCTGTGTGGACATTTGCATTTCACTAAAGGACTGTGTGTGTGTGTGTGTGTGTGTGTGTGTGTGTGTGTGTGTGTGTGTGTGTGTGTGTGTGTGTGTGTGTGTGTGTGTGTGTGTGTGTGTGTGTGTGTGTGTGTGTGTGTGTGTGTGTGTCTATCTCTCATTCATCAGCCGGTGGTCCCTTCTGGCCGCACAGAGCAAGCCCCATCCAAGCCCCCGACGCTTCATTTACTTTTAATGGACACTGATCCTCCTCCGCACTCAAACGGATCAAGCCCATCAAGTGTGTCACAAATCAAATTTTCTCCCCCCAGCCGAAAATACGTTTTAGCCTCCAGCCGAACGGACTCGAGTGGAAGGAAGCGAGGCACTCCTGTGAGTTTACTCTGAACAGAATCTATAGCATTTGAATCCAAGAGGATCTTAGAAGATATTTGGTGTGGCCCAGTGGCTTTGGAATGAACCTAGTCTTCTTCTTCTTTCGGCTTGTTCCCTGTTTCCCAGGGGTCGCCACAGCGGATTTGATAGTTTCCATCGGTACCCTGTGAGGGAACAGCACCAATGGCGGTCGTTGTTAACCCGGGCCTTGACCGATCCGGTATGGTCTTGTGAATCCACATAATGATTTGGCAAAATTCTACGTCGGATGCCCTTCCTGACACAACCACTAACCCTGTGGACGAGGGCATAGGTAAAGCCCTGGATGCCATCCCAGGACTCATGGACTTGCGCCCATGTCTGTCGCCAGTGGAATATACCTAGAGTAAGTCTCCGTATTGGATAACAGTCAGTAGGAGAGGAAAACATTTGTCTCATCCCCCAAAATCTGTTCTGCCAACAAATGCACCTGAAACAAGACATAACCGCTGTAATTTATGTGTTTATAACTGCCACCTGAGCTTGGGGGCGGGCATGGCTGAGGCCTGCCGTAGTAAACATGAGGCCTTTCGGTGGCCCATACAGACCGGATATTAGCGACTGATACATCAGGGGAGACGGAGTGTCAAATGGCTGGTTTGTTGCCGTGGACATTGCATTTGTCATAGTTATTGTGCGATTGACTCAAGCTGCTGAAACAGGTCAGCTGGCCTGATACGAGTAGAGAGACTCGGCCCATATCAAAAGTTACACAACACAATTGAGTGGTTTATCTGGAGATATCTATTGTTTTGAATGTCAGAGCCTTTGGGTTCCTCACTTTGAGTTGGGAAGGAGCCGGCAAGGCAACGACAGAGTCTGGATCTAACATACAACGCTGTGGGTGCTAAAAAAAAAATCCATTCTTTAAATTGGATTTGCCAAGTCTGTTGCCCATCTATTGTTTGTATGACTGCAGAACAGCCCGCACACATTGCAAATCACCAAGGAGGGAAAACAAGGAAGCCCATCTTCTGCTGTTTCCTGCTTTATATTACATTTATAATTCTTCTGATTCAGTCCCCTGTGGTATTGTTAGGGCAAATGCAATTCGAACCACATTCTTCTGGCAGAAGATCGTGTGTGTGTGTGTGTGTGTGGACTACAGCATGATATATTGTTAAAAACAATTCACTACGGACACTAGTTCATCTCAATTTTAACTACCAGTGCTAAAACTACTTGTTTTGCCAGATCTGTGTTGAATGAAAGCTTCTTACAGCTTCAGGGATATAGCAGGCCTAGGTCTGCCTAACATGTCCACATCAGAACGACCAAGGCGGCCATTTTGACGGTTTTGGATTTTGAAAGTTTAATAACCTTGTGGGGGAAAAAAGGATACAGACCTCTCTGAATGCTCCTAAAAGTGCATAGATTTGCATTAAAATGAGTTTTAGATCAACTGCACAAAAAAGTTAATAAGATCTACCTAAAACGACCATGAGCGGTCAAAATGGCGGCGCGTAATTTGCGCTCGTCATGTCACTATTTATGACGTGTGTTGGTCGCGTCATTTCCTTTGTGAAGTTCATTGCCCTGTCCTAGAAACACTCAGCGCCCTCCAGTGCAGAGAAATAGTCTAAACTTGATTTTTCATTATTGCCAACATGTCTGGTTACAGACGCCGTTACAGACGCACCATGACTACCACCGAGGCGCTGCAGTATTTACGGGCGTTAGACAGCCGCCATTTTAAATTGTTTGAAAAATAGTATTAAAGTTGTTGAAAAATTAATTTTGATGTCAGTCGTTTCGCTGCTCCACCCCCTCTGCCGATCCAGGGAGGGATCCCAAATTCCATCAGCCCTTTTGTTACTAATGTTGGTGGTCTGTCAATTAGTCTTAAGTAGGCTGCTAGGAATCGCAGGCTAATATTCGATGCTAACCTCGGTTTTGATAATGAAATCAAACATGCTGCCCAGCCATGCTTTCTCCAGCTGAAGGCAATCTCTAAAATTAGGTCATTTTTATCAATTGCTGATCTGCAAAAAGTTGTACATGTTTTTATCCATTCTTGACTTGATCATTGTAACGCACTTTACTTGGTTATCGGCAAGGGCTCTGTCCTTTCTCTGTCTGCAGTTGGTACAAAACGCCGCTGCTCGGCTCAGGGACAAGGAGGCATGACCACATCACTCCTGTGCTTGTCTGACTACAATGGCTCCCTGTTAGATTTCGAATTGATTTTAAAATACTATTGCTCACTTTTATGGCCTTAAATGGTATTGCTCCTACATACAGTTACAATTTATTGACCTGGTACACGCCCTCTTGACCATTAAGATCCGCAGATGGAGCCCTGCTGGTTATTCCCAGGACACGGTTTGTCACAAGAGGTTAACCGGCTTTTGCTGTTAGAGCCCCCACACTGTGGAGCTATTTTCCTATTGGACCAAGTGTAACCAGGTTAAAATTAATGTTTTTATTTTATTTTGTTTGAGTATGAAATATCACCAAATCCTGTCTGTGTGCTGTTATTTGTGTTTACTACATTTTATTTTATGTCATTATTTACTTTTATGTATGTTTTCCAACGACCGTCATATACGTGTACTGTCGCTTTAAGAGAGAGGTCTTGTGGGTACACGGAAGAGGGAACGCGGGAGAGGCCATTTTTGTTTTGTGGGAGGAGTCTCAAGCAGCAATCGAGCCGAGCCACACGTGTTTCTTACCGTGGGACAGTTTTGCTGGTTGAGGAGAACGTAACCTTGAGTATCCCTGTAAGAAGATACTGCAAGCTGTGGGATAAAATACTTGTTTATCCTTTCTTACATCGGAGTCCCGTGGACGGTTTCTACTTCTAACGCACACGAGTGGAGTCCGGGCAGTGGTTGAACTTCGACCCCCACGTCCGTAAGAAACACCGCTCCCGCTGGAGGACTGGACGGTTGTCGAAGGGTTTGAAACCAAAATAAATGGCAAGGTGGGCCAAATAGAGTCCTGTGTGTCCCCACTCCTTCCTTGATCATGATGATGATGATGATGATGAGAGACTGAGGGCCCCCCACAACACCTGGGGCCCCACCCAACTAGAACACAACGCAGAGCTAATGATGAGAGTGACGGGCATGCAGCAGGCTGACCAGCACAGAACAGCATAGGACTGCCCCCGTTACATTGGTGCCGTGACCCTCCTGGATTCTGAGAGTGACATCAGTTGCTCGCCGCGGGAGGCTGCTGTCGTCATCAAGCCCCAGACGTCCTCAGGTATTTCTACAGACTGTACACTCATGTTACAGTGGACTGGAGTTGAGCTGTGTGGACACTGGACAGTCATAGCAGTGGTTACCATGGACTGGGCTTGTGAACAGGACATTTGTATATACTGAAGGAAGAAAAACACACGAAAAAAAAGGAAAAAAAGGTTAATGTTGATGTGATTGAAGGACTCGTGTGAATAATCTATTGATCTAAACTACTGGATATGTGCATATGTGATTAATCTATTGGTGAATTTGTTGATTGTGTGTGATTGTTTCAATCTCTTAGTGATTTCTAGATTCAATTATTTAAATGAATTGAGCTTTTCACTTTTTTATTTTATTTTTTATTTTATCTGAGTGTTAGAGGTAGGAACATGGCAGAGGGTGGTTCGTACGTAGGTGGGGGTAACATTGCTGATCAGGATCTTTTGGATCGCCAGTGTGCTATGGAGAGGGGGTACCAGTTAGATGTGGGTGGGGGTTTACGGCTAGGTGTAGGTAGGAGTTTCGGGCAGCTCTTAGAGGGCGGGGAACCAGACACCAGAGCACCAGGACCTAGAGACCCGACCACATTTGGCACTCCTCAGTTCACCTCCACACGCTACGTAGAACGGGCCAGGCCAGGTATCAGCGAAGGGGCTGTGCTGGGTAACAGCGAGCAGCCAGTGGGTGAGTTAGCCATGCTCATTACTCAGTTAGCAGAGAAGATAGGAGAGTCAATCACTGCTAAGCTGCAGGAAACACAAATGCTTAGAAACACACACACAGACAGTGCTAGGTCTGCTGAACAGTGTTCGGAGACAGTGCCTAGTGTTAGAGTAGTAATGCAGACAGACGCTAGGGAGCCTCCTATTTTCAGGGGCGACAGCTCTGATAAGTTTACAGTTCATGAGTGGGAGAGCCTTATGACTTTGTATTTGAGGAAGCGAGCCATTCCAGTTAGTGAGCAGTCACATGAGATTCTAGCTAAGCTTATGGGGAAAGCAAGGGACGTGGTGAGGATAAAGCTGCGCAACACATCTGTCGACCACATAGCGAACCCCCACATTATTTTTGATGTACTGAAGCAACACTTTAGTGACTTCACATACTCGAGCATGCCCCTGGCGGACTTTTACAGTACGCTGCCCAAGCCAGGTGAGGACGCTATGGAGTATTGGATTAGGCTTAATAAAACAGTGGAGGTGGCTGACGAATGCTTGAAGTGGCAGGGCCATAGTATTGAAGAGCCAAGCCACGAGGTAAGCATGATGTTTATCAAACACTGTCCAGATCAGTCTCTTGCCAATGTTTTTAAGTTCAAGTCCGCAGGGAAATGGTCTGCTAGCGAGATCCAGGAGAGGCTTGATGAGCACATGCTGGAGAGGAAGTCCCGTGTTGCTGCAGGTGGACAACGTGAAGCAGGCGCGGTAGAGCGTAGGTTCCATTCACAGGTTCATGTCCCTGTAGTCGACATGGCTCCCGACTTGAACGCGACCGTGCCGGTGGTGCTATCTCCCGTCCCGGCTCATGCGTCATCTCCTATACCATTTTGTGCAAGGTCTCCTACACCGTCTCCTGCACCTGTCTCTGGCGGTGATGATTATATGAGGAGTTTGGTGAGCTTGCTAGACCGTTTGGTCAAAATGCAGACTCAGGTTCCAGTTAGCGCTGCAGTCCGGACACCGACGCAGACTCAACCGCCAGCTAGCGCCGCAGGGCAGGTGTCAGACGCACCGCAGAGGTTGTGCAGGGTTTGTAAGTCTCCGGATCACTCCACATTTTCCCACTGCAGCCGGGAGAACCGATGTATAAACTGTTTGTCTCCTGGTCATTGGAAGAGGGACTGTCCTCACCCTCAGCCGCCCAACCAGCTCCGTTCTCAGCCTGGTGGAAGAGCTGGTCGTCAGTCTCGTCCGTTAAACTACTAAACCCACACCTAGAGAGGGATGGTGTGGGTAATGTAGATGTATCCCTCACTGATGTCTCCGACCTGGCTCACTTGTATGAAGACAAGTGTGCCAAAGCACCTCAGGGTTCGCGTATGGTCATTCAGGCGACACAGAGGATTCAGGCTTTCAGTGACTTGTTCTATGCTCCTGTTCTTGTCAACCAGAGTGTGCAGCTTAATGGCATGTTGGATACTGGCTCTATGTCATGCAGTATCAGTGAAAATGCAGTAGAGAAGCTCTGCTCTGGGGGTGTTTTACCTGAGAAGCAGCAGCCTGAAGAGAACATTGTCTTGATTGGCTGCGGTGGTCTGGAGACTAGGCCTGATGGTTTTTATGACCTCAACATGCAGCTTTATGGTGTTTCCTTTGTCATACCCACTCTGGTCGTGCCCGGTCAGCATGATGATCTGATAGTCGGCACAAACGTCATTAAACATGTGGCCCATGTACTCAAGAGTGGTACTGAGTACTGGGACATCGCGTCCAGACAGGAACATCCGTCTAGTCCTGACGTTGAACAGTTCTTGTCCATGTTCACGAATGTAGAGCGCTGGAGGGGTGGTGCAGTTCCTGAGAAGATAGGTACTGTTATGCTCACCCAGGCCGTGACACTCTTACCGAGGCACGAGCACTTAGTCTGGGGCAGACTTCCTGCTAAGGTGCCTATGTCAGCTGGAAGCACTGTTGTTGTGGAGCCGACAGACTCCAAGGCCATGCCACGCAGTGTCCTCGTAGGTCGACTTGTCACACCGCTCTGGGGTGATAGGTGGGTACCCATGACTGTTGTCAATCCATCTGACAAAACCATCACACTGAAAAGGAACTGCAAGTTGGCTGATGTGTTTCCATGCTTGGCGATTGAGGACTTTAATGTTTTCCAGGGACTGCAATCAGTTGCAGGGAGGCATGAGTCCAACGCCACAGATAGTGCCTGTCCCCCTGTCCAGCCGGCTAGGAGTTTGTCAGAGCTCGGACTCAGTGACATTGACCTCAGCTCCTGTCAGGTTAGTGAGGCATGCAAGTCCCAGCTCGCCCAACTGCTCACCGAGTACCATGACATCTTCTCCAGGGACTCTCTGGACTGTGGCGAGGTCACAGGATACACACATCGCATCCATCTGGTGGATGAGCGCCCCTTTCGCTTGCCCTACAGGAGGGTTCCCCCAGCCCACTATCAGAAGTTGAGACAGGTTCTCACTGATATGGAGGAGAAAGGGATTATCCGGAAGTCCTCGAGCGCATACGCTTCACCGCTGGTTATGGTATGGAAGAAGGATGGCGGGCTTCGGATCTGCACTGATTTCAGATGGCTGAATGCTCGGACCTTGAAAGACGCTCATCCCTTGCCACACCAGTCGGACTGTCTTGCCGCGCTGGGTGGTAACTGCCTCTTTAGTACGATGGACCTCACCTCTGGCTTCTTCAACATCCCAATGCATGAAGATGACAAGAAGTACACTGCTTTCACGACTCCCCTTGGGTTGCATGAATACAATCGCATGCCACAGGGCCTTTGTAATAGCCCTGCAGCCTTCATGAGAATGATGATTGGGATCTTTGGGGATCTGAACTTCACGAAGCTTTTGTGCTATCTTGATGATCTTCTTGTCTTCGCGCCGTCAGAGGTTGAGGCTCTGTCGAGGCTCCGCACTGTGTTTCAGAGGTTGAGGGAGAACAACTTGAAACTGGCTCCGAAGAAGTGTCATCTGCTGCAGAAGCGGGTGCGGTTTTTGGGCCCCGTGGTTGATGGCGGAGGTGTGTCTGTCGATCCCTCCAAAGTAGAGGTCATCTCCAACATGACAGTGCAGGATCTCATGGAAGGTGATGGGTGCACGCCTTCTGTTCGTAGGATCAAATCTTTCCTTGGTATGGTATTTTACTACCAGCATTTCCTCCCGAACTGCTCCTCCGTGGCTAAGCCCCTGTTCGCCCTTACAGCTGGACAAAAGAGGAGGGGGAGGTCAGCTAAGGATAAGAAGCCCCATGGCAGCTTCCGTAAGCTTACCTCCGCAGACTGGACGGTGGAATGTGGGGAAGCATTTGATCTGTTGAAGACGATGTTACTGGAGTGTGTGGTGCTTGCCCATCCAGACTTTGAGGTGCCTTTCATTTTGTCGGTCGATGCGTCTTTGGACGGACTCGGCGCGGTGCTGTCTCAAGTGCCCCGAGGAGAGTCCAAGGCCAGACCTGTTGGTTTTGCAAGCAAGTCACTCAGTGCCTCACAGCGGAAGTATCCAGCTCATAGACTGGAGTTCATGGCGCTGAAGTGGAGTGTTTGTGAAAAGTTCAGCCACTGGCTGAAGGGTCAAAGCTTCACCGTTTGGACAGATAATAATCCGCTGACTTATCTCCTAACGAAGCCGAAGCTTGACGCGTGTGAGATCCGCTGGGTGTCTAAGTTGGCGTCTTACACTTTCGATCTCAAACACCTGCCAGGGAAGAAAAACGTGGTGGCGGATGCCTTGAGTCGCGACCCTTTTTCCAAGCCCGTCAGTCAGAGGCTACTTAGGGAGCCCTACCCGGCCCTTGTTCAGGAAGCCGACGGGGTTGAGGGGGACTCTGTGCAGGATGTTTTCAGACTCAGTTGCCAGTCCCAAACAGTGAGTAGTGCGCGATCTGGGTTTGCTTGTGATGCAGCTGAGGTCAGGGCTTTTTGTCAAGCCAAATGTGACTGGCCTGATGCATCAGTATTCACAGCACTCAGTTTGGTCCAGCACGTTCAGCATCTGTCGGGTGGTCAGGATACACTGCCAATGATATCCACCGAGGAGCTCAGGTTGAGTCAGGAGCAGGACCCCTGCATCTCCAAGGTGTTGCCCTTTGTCGCTGTTCGGAAGCGGCCATCGAGACGTGAGAGGCATGGTGCTGACCAGAAGGTCCTCAGGCTGTTGAAACAGTGGGAGAAGTTGGAAGTCAATGATGGTGTCTTGTACAGGGTGACAAAGGACCCAGTGTCCAAGCAGAGGAGGTCTCAGTATGTTTTACCTCTGAGTCTGAAAGACAAGGCACTGTCTGGCATCCACGATCACGCTGGTCATCAGGGCCAGGACCGTACTCTCTCTCTTGCAAGGCAGCGTTTTTATTGGCCTGACATGGAGAGGGATATCAGAGCATATGTCAGATGCTGTCGGAGATGTGTGTTTGGGAAGACCCCAGAGCCAGCTGCTTGCGCGCCCCTGGAGAGCATTAAAACTTCCGCACCGATGCAGCTTGTGTGTATGGATTTCTGGTCCGCTGAGGACAGTAAGCAGCGGTCAGTCGATGTCTTAGTGGTTACTGACCACTTCACTAAGCTTGCTCACGCGTTCCCCTGCACCAATCAGACAGCGAAGCAGGTCGCCAAGAAACTCTGGGATCATGTATTCTGTGTTTACGGGTTTCCAGAGAGAATACATTCTGACCAGGGCACAAACTTTGAGAGTAACCTGATTGCAGAGCTTCTCAAGTTGGCGGGTGTAGCGAAGTCCCACACGACGGCTTACCATCCTATGGGTAATGGCGGGACAGAGCGGTTTAATCGCACGATGGGGAATATGCTCCGTTCCCTTCCGCTTCAGCAGAAGCAACAGTGGCCTCAGCAGATCCATTCTCTCACGCTCGCGTACAATGCCACTGTTCACGAGACCACGGGTTACGCGCCTTTCTTCCTGATGTATGGGCGTGTCCCAAGACTGCCGGTGGATTTTATGTTCAGGCAGGTTTTGCATGACCCTCACGTTGTTGATTATGACCCTTATGCTCAGTCTCTGCTTTCCTGTCTAAGGAGTGCAATGGAGATCGCTCAGAAGCACTCCACGGCTGAGCAGCAGCATCAGGCGCGACAGTACAACAGACATGCCAAGGGCACTGTCCTGTCTGTCGGGGATCGTGTTTTGGTTGCGAACCAGAGTGAGCGAGGGAAGAGAAAGTTGGCTGACAAATGGGAGAACGGAGTGTACACGGTTGTCGGTGTCAACCCCAATATCCACGTCTACAAGATTCAGGATGCAGAGGGGCACACCAGGGTGGTGCACAGGAACCGTTTGTTGGAGGTCAACTTCTTGCCCCTTCCTGAGTTAGATCAGGGTGAGGAGTCCAGTACAACCAGTCAGTTGTCTGACTGCGCAGAGTCCGATGAGGAGGACAGTGCAGATGTCCTGACGGTCTCAGGGGATGCAGTGGGGCTAGCAGTCTCATCACTTGGAGACTCGCCTAGATCTGAGTGGGCAGAAGCGGAAGAGTTCATTCCGTCTAGTCTGGTAGTCAGTCCTGTGGGGGCCACTGCTCAGTCTCCACCCAACACACACGCACCACACAACACACATGCACCACACATAGAGGCATCACACTCACTCGATGTAGGTGTTATATCTCACACTGATTCGCACACAGGGGCACCACCCTCACTCGATACAGATGTTGCAGCTCGCACTGTCTCACGCACACAAGTAGAGAGCGATGGTCGGGTTAGGACACGCACAGGGAGGGTGGTGAGGTCAGTGAACAGGTTAATAGAATCTATGGCTCAGATGCCATTTCTACGGAGTGGGAGGGTTTGAACTTTGATGGAGGTTGGAGTCATTCAAACTAGTTTAATGTGAGTTATTAGGTGTCTATCAGACAGGGTTGTTTTGGGCCAAGTGCATGGTGTGGCGTATCAGGCATCACATTGATCTAGGGGAATACTGAGACTTGATCAACCTCATTATTTTCTGAACCTCGTAACCGAGGTAGCTCCTAAGTTGACTGGAGGACTAGGTCCTTCTTTTCACTTGTGCCAGTAGTCAGTGATGGGCTTTTCCTTTCCTCTTTCTCTTTTTATCCTGCTGTCAGGATGTTGGTGAATTTCAGGAGGGGTGAATGTAACCAGGTTAAAATTAATGTTTTTATTTTATTTTGTTTGAGTATGAAATATCACCAAATCCTGTCTGTGTGCTGTTATTTGTGTTTACTACATTTTATTTTATGTCATTATTTACTTTTATGTATGTTTTCCAACGACCGTCATATACGTGTACTGTCGCTTTAAGAGAGAGGTCTTGTGGGTACACGGAAGAGGGAACGCGGGAGAGGCCATTTTTGTTTTGTGGGAGGAGTCTCAAGCAGCAATCGAGCCGAGCCACACGTGTTTCTTACCGTGGGACAGTTTTGCTGGTTGAGGAGAACGTAACCTTGAGTATCCCTGTAAGAAGATACTGCAAGCTGTGGGATAAAATACTTGTTTATCCTTTCTTACATCGGAGTCCCGTGGACGGTTTCTACTTCTAACGCACACGAGTGGAGTCCGGGCAGTGGTTGAACTTCGACCCCCACGTCCGTAAGAAACACCGCTCCCGCTGGAGGACTGGACGGTTGTCGAAGGGTTTGAAACCAAAATAAATGGCAAGGTGGGCCAAATAGAGTCCTGTGTGTCCCCGCTCCTTCCTTGATCATGATGATGATGATGATGATGAGAGACTGAGGGCCCCCCACAACACCTGGGGCCCCACCCAACTAGAACACAACGCAGAGCTAATGATGAGAGTGACGGGCATGCAGCAGGCTGACCAGCACAGAACAGCATAGGACTGCCCCCGTTACACAAGACAAACCAAGTCTCTAGCTTATTTTAATTCTCGGCTTAAAATATTTCTTTTAATGAAAGCTTTTACAAATACCTGATATGTGTTTTTATTTATTTATACTGTTTTTGTTTTTACTCTTACTTAATTTTGTAATTGTTTCAGTTAACAAATTACTCTCTTCCCCTTTGCTCACATTTTATGGTGTTATTTGTTAGAGCTTTTTATTTCATTCTCTTACAATGTTTTTTGTGTGTCATTTTTAACTTTTTTTATCCTGTTCTGTAAAACACTTTGTAGCCCTGTTTCAAAAGTGCTATACAAATAAAGTGTATTATTATTATTATTATTATTATGCAACATGTCATGCTAAATATAAAATTTTCCATCATAAATGGCCTGTATGAGGCCTATATGCAAAACTATTACAGCGTATGTCTGTCATCACACCCTTAAACCAAACAAGGTAAGCACAATAACGACTGTCAGAAGCAACCGCTTCAACAGCTGAATGATCATATAGTTTGCCAGGTGAGGTAATGCGAAGGTATAGGGATGTATTGCAATGTGTAGGCAAGGGCGTCGGAACCGGGGAGGACGGAGGGGACAAGTCCCCCTCAATGTGGGGGGGAGGCAATAAACAAGAACATCCACTACTAGATCTGTGCATAAATATATATATTGTGGCGGACACTAGGGGCTATGCCTCTCACCCAGCAGGACTGTGAGCTGGGGGCGTGGTTTACGTTCCCGGGCTCGCCGGTGCAGGGTTGTTCCTGCGGCAGTTGGTTTTTGGAGTTGAGGAATAAACATCAAACTCGCCTTGGTCTCCTGTGTTTTTCCTCATTCCTGCCACATTGGTGACCCCGAATTGAACATGTTTGGAGCAGAAGAGGAGTGTGAATCCACTTCGGCCACGCCGCCCCAACTCTCACAGCCGGCCGTTCTCGCCGCGGCTGTGAAGCTCCCAGGGTTCTGGCAGAGCGACCCGGCCTCGTGGTTCCAGCATGTCGAGGCGCTGTTCCACCTGCGTGGAATCTCCGCGGACGACTCCAGATACTATCTGGTCGTCGCTGCGCTGGACCAGCAGTCCACACGCCGGGCCATGCAAAAGAGCCTACTCCCTCCTGCTAAGACAGACAGGTCGGCCGAAGGCGGCGGCCCACAGTTAAGTGCAGCTAACGGTTCGTCCATTGCGACGTTTGGCACAAGGTTGGTGACTGTTTGCGTCCACGGGCGCCATTTTGAGTGTGACTTTGTAGTCGCCGCCATTACTATTCCTATTATCGGCGCGGATTTTCTGTGTGCTAATGGTCTGCTGGTTGATGTTGCAAACCGCCGTTTAATTGATGCTGTGTCTTTCGCCACTTTTCCGTGCGAGACAGGGGGAGCCGGGCCGTTAACACACGCTAACTTTTTAGCATTAGGGGATGTTTTTCAGCGTTTGCTGGTGGATTTTCCATCGGTGACTATACCTACCTTTTCCACCGCGGTTACTAAACACGGAGTAGAACATTTCATTCCCACTCTGGGACCGCCAGTTTTTGCGCGCGCGCGGCGCCTCGACGCGGTAAAATTGGCTATAGCTAAGGAGGAGTTCGCCATCATGGAGCGTCTGGGTATAGTGAGGCGTTCCAACAGCCCGTGGGCCTCGCCGCTTCACATGGTGCCCAAGGCGGATGGGTCGTGGCGGCCTTGCGGCGATTTTCGCCGCCTGAACAACGTCACCGCCAATGACCGCTATCCCATCCCACACATACAGGACTTTTCCATACGCCTGTCAGGTCCCACTATTTTCTCTAAGGTGGACCTGGTGCGCGGCTATCATCAGGTTCCCGTGCGCGCAGAGGACGTGCCCAAGACCGCAGTGATCACCCCGTTTGGGCTTTTCGAATTCATGCGCATGCCTTTTGGCTTGAAGGGGGCAGCGCAAACCTTTCAGAGGCTGATGGCGCGGTGTTGCGTGACGTTGCTTTCGTGTTCGTTTATCTCGACGACATATTAGTGGCCAGTCCGTCAGCTGAAGAGCACCTGGCGCACCTGAAACAGGTTTTCCGTCGTCTGGACGAACACGACCTGATAGTCAACCCGGCCAAGTGTCAGTTTGGACTGCCGGTGATTGACTTCTTGGGTCACCGCATTTCGCCGCAAGGCGCGGTCCCGTTGCCTTCTAAGGTGCGAGCGGTGGCGGAATTTCCCCGCCCAGTCTCTGTTAAGGCATTGCAGGAATTCTTGGGCATGGTGAATTTCTATAACCGTTTCCTCCCTCGCGCTGCCCACCTCCTTCAGCCACGTTACGAAGCCCTGCGGCTTAAGAAGGCTAACGACCCTGTCGACTGGACTCCCGAACAGGTCCAGGCCTTTGACGGAGCTAAGTGCGCCCTGGCTAACGCTGCCCTCCTCTCCCATCCCACACCCACGGCGTCCATAGCTTTAACAACCGATGCGTCTGACATAGCCGTGGGGGCTGTGGTTGAACAGCGTGTGGCGAATGCGTGGCAGCCACTCGCATTTTTTAGCCGCAAACTGCGGGATAGCGAGCGCAAGTACAGCGTTTTTGACCGGGAGTTGCTGGCACTGCACCTTGCAACCCGGCATTTCCGCTTCCTGCTGGAGGGTCGCCCATTCACGGTTTATGTGGATCATAAGCCGCTGACTTTTGCCATGTCCAAGGTGACTGAGCCGTGGTCTGCTCGTCAACAGCGCCACCTAACGGCGATCTCCGAGTTCACAACGGACATTCAGCGTGTGGCCGGGAAGTCCAACCCACTTGCTGATTGTCTGTCGCGTGTGCTTGTGTGTCCTGTGCTCCTCGGTGTGGATTTCTCCGCTATGGCTGCCGACCAGCCCAGCGACCCGGACGTCCTTGCCCTTAGGTCAACGCGTACCGGTCTCAAGCTAGAGGACGCTGTGATGCAGGAAGGCAGTCCTGCCCTCCTCTGCGATGTCTCCACCGGCCGTCCCCGCCTCGTTGTTCCAGTGGCCTGGCGCCGTCGAGTTTTCGATTCGATTCACTCCCTCTCACACCCTGGAGTTCGGGCGTCGGTGAAGTTGGTCGGTTCCAAGTTCGTCTGGCCTGGCCTCCGTAAGGACGTCAAGGGGTGGGCAGCTGCATGTGTAGCGTGCCAGTGTGCTAAGGTCCACCAGCACACTAAATCGCCCCTCGAACCGTTTCCGATCCCGGCCAGACGTTTCGACCACGTGCATGTGGACCTGGTGGGCCCTCTACCTTCTTCACAGGGTTTTACGCACCTGCTCACAATGGTAGATCGGACCACCAGGTGGCCAGAGGCTGTCCCTCTATCCTCCACAACATCCTCGGATGTTGCCCGCGCTTTTCTTTCCTCCTGGGCCGCCCGTTTCGGCACTCCGTCAGATATCACCTCAGACAGGGGCCCCCAGTTCGTGTCAGAGCTCTGGTCGGCACTTGCGCGATCCTTTGGTGTGCAGGTACACCGCACTACCGCGTATCACCCTCAGGCTAACGGATTGTGTGAACGTTTTCACCGGTCGCTCAAGGCAGCGCTGCGCTCTCAGATGGTAACTGGGTGGATCGTTTACCTTGGGTTATGCTCGGGTTGCGTTCGGCTCCTAAGGAGGACCTCGACGCTTCACCCGCTGAGCTGGTGCTCGGTCAGCCGCTCCGCGTCCCTGGGGAATTTTTGCCTGGGAGTTCCGCTCCTCGACCCCGTCCGGCCGTTTATCCTTTTTTGTCCGACAGCACTCGGGTTCCAGGCCCCGTTCACCACTGTTTTCCGCGGTCGTTCGTGCCTGCGGAGCTCATGTCGGCTCGTTTTGTTTTTGTACGGCATGATGCTCACCGCTCGCCCCTCCAACCCCCATACGATGGCCCATTTCGGGTTCTTGAGACGGGTCCTAAGGGTTTTTTGCTAGATATGGGTGGTGTTGCACTGTTCATATTTATGTCACGGATGTCTAGCTACATACTTGTTTGGTATGTTAATATACTTTTGTAGAGTTAGACTGCAGGAGCAAACATTAGACGTCCAGTCGTACTTGGTGGGGCAGGAAGAGAACTTTATTGCACATGCGCAGAAGTCATACACACACACATGGATACCCGCAAGGACCAAAATAGCTGCTTATAGCGCAGTAAATAGTACAGTGGCTGACTGGCTGTATATGTGAGACTGCACATTATGTTCAACAGGTGGGCGTAGGGAGCGTGTCACGCTTGATAGGCTTAAACCGGCGCACAGGGTGACAGGCGAAGTTGTGTTTCCGGCCCAGGTTCCCCGTCGGGGTCGTCCTCCTTCCAGGACCCCGGCAGTGTCTTCACGGGTTCAGCGTTCTGCTTCTCAGCCGGCTTTGGACTGTGTTTCACCTACTGTTTCGGCTGAGGGACGGCGCAGCCGTTATGGAAGGCTGCTTAAGCCTCCAGTGAGACACTAATTTTCTTTCCAGGAGTCCCTTCTGGGTGTTCGGGGGGGGGGGGGCTGTGTGGCGGACACTAGGGGCTATGCCTCTCACCCAGCAGGACTGTGAGCGGGGGGCGTGGTTTACGTTCCCCGGCTCGCCGGTGCAGGGTTGTTCCTGCGGCAGTTGGTTTTTGGAGTTGAGGAATAAACATCAAACTCGCCTTGGTCTCCTGTGTTTTTCCTCATTCCTGCCACAATATAATATTGGACATATAGTCCCTGTATGTGCCAGCATTCATGTCTTTCCCATCCCACAATATGTAAAAGTATTAGTTATTAACAACAACAATAACAACCCCCCCTCCCCATGTTTTAGGTACTAGCGGCGGCCCGCTAATACGTGGCAGATGAATCCTCCTCTATTCATCATCACTCACAGGTTTGTAAATTCCCTCACAAAATGTACTTACCCATTTTTAAAGATAAACATGTTATGATGAAACCTGAGGGTGAAACATATATACGTATATAGTAGTAGCATTTTTGCTAACTCGTGGCAATGCTAGTCAATGAGTGGGAAAGCTAACTTTAGCTAGCAGAGATGTTGTGATAGTCACGCAAATACATTCTAAAGGTTATAACGTTAATACGGAAAGGCTTACATTAACCTTATTGTGAATACAGTGTTTTATATATAGTATTGCCGTGTTTTGGTAGTTTGGTAACTTCCTAATGTGTTAACCAACCATGATTTGCCTCTGATGTACAGATGTGTAGGCTTTACATTTTTGTCTCAAATAGTTTAAAAAATTATTGATTTAGCTGCCGAAATTAAAAATAATAATAATAATCTTCCGGGGGAGGCCTATCATATGGCCATGAAGCGTGTTTTTCTTTGCTAAACATTTTTCCAGGGGAGCATGCCCCCGGACCCCCTACAGGGTTTTGCCCCCCCCCCCGACCCAATATAAAACTCTCTCCTACGCCCTTGTGTGTAGGCCATTAGAAATATGGTTGTTTTACTGTTCTGCTGTTTTCAGAAACAGAAATTAAAAGAGTGAAGATAGAATAGTGATTTCATTGTTATTTCAAAATCCACAAACAAAAAGGCATTTTTCTTTTTCCTGGTCAGAAACGGCAGATACATTTGTAAATGACTGGATTTTCCTTCTCGCCTTTGTATCCTAGAAAAGTACTTATGTGCTTATTCCACACAGGCGGGTGGATTAGTAAAATTGTCTTTGAAAATGTTTTCTAATTGTCTTTGAAAATGTTTTCTATCAGCAATAAAGTGCACTTCTACTATTATCTAACTAAAATGGAAGGACTCGGTCTGTCTGCCCCTGTCAAGTGGCGACGGGACCAACAGCGCCACTCTGCTATTGCAACCCACGTTGTGGTCAGAGGGAGGATTACATCCAAACGGCCACTGCACTAGTTGCTGAAGTAAACGGCGACTCTCTCTCTCTCTCTCTCTCTCTCTCTCTCTCTCTCTCTCTCTCTCTCTCTCTCTCTCTCTCTCTCTCTCTCTCTCTCTCTCTCTCTCTCTCTCTCTCTCTCTCTCTCTCTCTCTCTCTCTCTCTCTCTCTCTCTCTCTCTCTCTCTCTTCTCGCCGCCCTCCACGCCTCCATGGTGCTGAAAGACACAGAAAATATGACAAATATATTCTTAACATTTTAAAAGTCTAGTCGTTGTCTTAATCATTTGGTGCCCCCCCCCAGCAAATTGGCTGGTGCCCGGGGGCACTCGCCCGATGCCTTAAATAGATAATACGGCCCAGCTTGGAAGACATCAAGCTGCAGTGAGATCATCCAGAGACGACGTGAGGGCATCTAAGAGGTTCTGGTGCTTCCTGTTTCACACGACTCAGCCGTACCAGCGTAGAGGACTCCAGCGCTAACTTCAGCTACAAAGACCAAGATCCAGCAAGGCTCCAAGTTAAAGACTGTCCTTGTAGTATCCTTGAACCAGGTTTTGAATTAAATATCCTCATTTATACTGGACTGAGTAAAGATTAATATATCATTATGTCTAGTGATTCTGGTGATGAAGGGAGTTCACGTAATGATAATGGCCACACCTCAGGTGGCATAATGGGTATAGGTGAAGGTGCTACAAAAGAAATGCAGACCACCATGCAAGAGCTTGCCAGACTGCGAGATGAGCTCACCAGGTTAAATGGTGAAGCAAGGGCTCAGAGAGCAAGTGATAACAGTGCACCCACATGTTCATACATCTACGTTCCAAGAGAACGCCAGATCCAAGCATTTAGTGGGGAGTGTGGTACAGACAGGAGATCTGTCGAAGAGTTTATTGAAGAGGTTGAAAGGGTTTTAAGATACAGAGAGCAAACAACAGAAGAACAATGTGACTATATACTATCTCTATTGCATGGCCCTGCATTGGAAGAGGTGCGACTATGCATGAGGGGTCAGTCAGTGGGGCCCAGTGATTTATACTCTTACCTGAGCAATGCATTTGGGGAAAAGCGCAGTTCCACACAGCTTTTGCAGACCTTTTACAACCGTAACCAAACTGATGGAGAAGACCTCCGTGACTACTCCCATGCACTATCCCAGATTTTGAGCTCTGTAGTGAAACAGTCCACAGATGTAATACCTAATGAGAAAACTGTGCTCAGAGACCGGTTTATTGAGGGTTTAAGAGAAGCAGCACTCAGGCGTGAACTCAGGAAAATGGTTAGGGACAAACCAGAGAGCAGTCTTCTAGATGTGAGGAACGAGGCCCTCCTGTGGGAGATGGAGGACAGCAGGTCTCATCGTCCCAGGGTCATAAAGAGCAACCAAGTTACATCAGAGGTTCCGGAAACCCAGTGCTCTATTATTAAAACAAACAATGACCAAGGTATTGCATTAAATGATGTTCGGAGAGCAGTAGCCCACCAAGAAAAACAGCTAGCAGAGTTAGGCAAAACACTCGCTGATCTAGCCTTTGCTGTAGGTGAACTGAGTAAGCGCAGCACTCAACAGACATTCCTAGAGCCCAAGCCACGACCTAGACCCCAGCCAAAGTTCACACCAGATGGTCAGCCTATCTGTTTCAAGTGTAGAGGCATAGGTCACATTGCAAGAAAATGCTCACAGGCCAGAGGGGGTCAAGGGGACGCAACACCTAGTTCTTATGTAGTGCAGGAAAACTCGCACCCTCAGTTGTCATGAGCCACACAACTCGAGGGAGGAAGCTGGCTCACCAAAAGAGACTCCAGACAGAAGCAGGATCTTAGAGCGTGCAGTCGGAGAATGTAAAACTGTTGAGGTGAAACAACGAGGTGTTACAGTGTCCTGCTTACTTGACACTGGTAGCCAGGTCAGTACAATTTCTGAGAGTTTTTTCAGGGAACACCTGTCAGTGAAAGGTGAAGACATTCACCCGGCATTTGAGTGGTTAAAGATCACTGCAGCTAATGGATTAGACATACCCTATATGGGCTATGTGGAGCTTGATGTAGAAGCCATGGGTCTGACTATCCCAGAGCGAGGTTTTCTGATAGTTAAAGATTCTGAACACTCTTCCTCTGTTCCAGGTCTAATAGGGATGAACATTGTCAAAAAAATGCAGAGAGCTAGTACACACTGAGTTTGACACCACACTGCAGGAGAGGTTTGACTCAAACTGGAGAGAGGCTTTTAATCATCTTCATGCAGTACATGCAACAGACAGACTCTCTTTCGCTAGGGTAGCTGGTAAGGATGTAGTCCATATACCTGCTTCATCTGCTGCTACAGTTATGGCCAGGGGACTCAGGACCGTGAGTGAGGATGGTTCTTTTTTGTTGCTGGAGTCTGTGGGTGTCCCCGTTCCTGGAGGTTTGGTTGTTGTGCCTACTTTGGTTTCATCGGGCAATCACATTTTTCCAGTCCGAGTCATGAACATGTCTGATGAAGATATCTGGCTAGGGCCACGGACTAGGCTAGGGGTTTTGACTCAGGTAGACTGTGTGAAAAGTGATGAGCTTTGTGAGGTACAGTTCCAGAGAATCTCAGCAGACACTGAACAAGTGAGTATCAGTGAACACCCCGAAACACCGACAGATGTGCAGGAAATTCTCGGCAAGCTCAATTTTTGTGGTAGCCCAGAACAGCAAGCACAGCTGACTTTGTTACTGGAGAAGTACTCTTTTGTGTTTGCAACAGAAGATGAAGATCTAGGCCACACTGACAAAGTACAACATGAGATCCATCTGACAGATGACATACCTGTAACACAGCCATACAGACGAATCCCACCCACACAGTACAGTGAAGTCAGGGAACATATTGGCAAGCTGCTTAAAAAAGGGGTCATTCAAGAAAGCTCTAGTGCTTATGCTTCGCCCATAGTACTAGTGAGAAAGGCAGATGGTAGTCTGAGGCTATGTGTTGATTACAGGAAACTCAACTCAAAGACAAGACGTGATGCGTTCCCGCTCCCGAGAATTGATGAGAGTTTTGATGCGCTGAGAGGGGCAAAGTTCTTTTCGACCATAGATCTGGCGAGCGGATACCACCAGGTAGCTATGCATGAGAGAGATCGGACTAAGACTGCATTTACTAACACCGTTTGGTCTGTATGAGTACGTGAGAATGCCTTTTGGTGTTTGTAACGGTCCAGCTACATTTCAGAGACTTATGCAAGTTACTATGAATGATCTCATTTTTCAGATACTCCTGGTCTACCTAGATGACATCTTGGTTTTTTCAGAGACATTTGAGCAGCATTTGGAGAGACTTGAGACTGTGTTTAAGAGACGGGCCTTAAGGTGAAGTTGCAGAAGTGTGCTTTTCTACAACAGTCAGTAAAGTTTTTGGGTCATCAGGTGTCAGCAGAAGGTATAGGAACTGACTCCTCCAAGGTCTCTGCTGTTAAGAACTGGAAGGTCCCAACCACTGCCAAAGAGCTGCAGTCGTTCTTGGGTTTCTGTAGTTACTACAGGAGATTCATTCGAGGCTTCTCACAGATTGCCGGGCCACTGCATGACCTAGTCAACAAATGTTCAGGTGTGAAAAAAACAGGGAAAGTAGGTCACCAGTTTTGTAATATGTGGACACCAGAGTGTGACTCTTCCTTTGAGCAGTTAAAGGAAAAACTTACCTCTGCTCCCATTTTGGGTTTTGCCGATTTCACACAACCATTTGTAGTTGAGACAGATGCTAGTCAGCATGGATTAGGCGCTGTATTGTGTCAGCAGCAAGGTGACACCAGACGTGTCCTAGCATATGCTAGCCGCAGACTACGCCAGGCTGAGAAGAATGACCGAAATTATAGTAGCATGAAGTTGGAGTTGCTTGCCTTAAAATGGGCAGTTGCTGAAAAATTCAGGGGTTACTTGCTTGGTTCAAAGTTTGTTGTCCTGACTGATAACAATCCCCTCTGCCACCTCAAGACAGCCAAGTTAGGTGCTATAGAGCAGAGGTGGGTAGCGCAACTGTCTGTTTTTGATTTCGAGGTTAAGTACCGTCCTGGTTGCAGTAATGCCGCCGCAGATGCTCTCTCTAGGCAGGAGTTTGCAGGGGAGCCTGAAACAGACCCTGACTCGGACTTTGACGACTGTATCACTGTGTGTAACCTGATTGAGCGAGGAACAGTTCTGGATCCTGGTCTTGTCTCTAGAGGTCTGGAGTGTTACAAAGTGAGACAGATCCGTGCTGGGGAGTCGAGGTCTGGTGAGACAGGTACTAAACAGGGCAACACCCCCACACTGCCAGGTTATACCAGAGAGGAGCTGGTAGGTTTTCAGGCCGGTGACCCCACCCTAAAAGAGTTTAGGGCATTTTGGGATCGGGGAAGGAGGCCATGTCCCAGAGAGAGAGCAGCCCTGTCTAGTCAAGTGAAAAGATTGTTGAAACAATGGAGATGCATACAACGACGAGAAGGGTTGTTGTACAGGGTTATCACAGACCCACGTCATGGAGAAGTGTGGCAGTTACTCGTGCCTAGTTGTTTGAGGGACCAAGTTCTCTGGTGGGAGTGCCCGCCCCCCCCCTCCTCTGTTCGGGGGGGGGGGCGGGCTGGAAGGAATAGCGTGATCCTTCCACGCGCTACGCCCCCCCCCGGTGAAACTCCTCACTGTCAGGTGAAAAGAAGCGGCTGGTAACTCCACATTGTACGGGAGGAGGCATGTGGTAGTCTGCTGCCCTCCCCGGATCGGCAGAGGGGGTGGAGCAGC